>NC_069499.1:459990457-460224645 GCF_027579735.1 Bombina bombina
AAATCAGATGTTGTAATGAGGTATTTTGTAGTGTCGTTGTTATAACCTTATTTTAAAGTCATAAGCATGTTCTTAACTATATGTGTTATTTATAGCAGGGTTTAGTTGTAAGTGATATTTGTTGTATGCAAAAAACTGTCCACCTGTTGCGTCATATCAATATATTGTTTTTGCAAGTGAACTAATTAAGGGATTTGTGAATGTGCGGATGTTTGTGTGACTTTCGGTCATGTTCTGGTAAATGAAAAAAGATTAACAGGTTGATTCAAGTATGTTGTATTTGCAAGATTTGTGCAAGGAGTTAGTGTAAAAGATAAAATAAGGTTATAAGCTGTATATCATTAAAATGTATCTAAAGTATTTGGGTCTGTTTCTGTTGCAAGTAAATTAATTCAGTAGAAGTTGTAATATAAATGGGTATTATTTATGCTGTGATGGCTCTCATTTAAATATGCAGGTCATGATACAGTAAAGAAGTAGAATTTTTGTGATAAATAATACAAGTTTCCTAATCATAGCTAGGGTATACATATGTAATTTACATGATAAATGGTTACTCCTTAAAGGGACAGTACACTGTAACATAGTTTTTATATTAATGTATTTTCAATGACTTGTGATACAAGCTGAATAGTATAAAATATAGGAGAAATTGCATTTGTGAGTTTATTTGTATATATGAAGTAGCTGGTTTTGTGCTTTCAAAACACAGTTTATTGCAATGGGTTGAATTTCGGATAATAAACATATCTCATTGTGTTCCTTATCTTATATTTGTCTGTAAAACCGGAGCTCAGGGCTTAGACAGAGCAATGGAAAATTGTCAGTTTATTATTTAAAGTGAATGTTAATTTTCATTGTTGTGATGCCTCCTAATTATCCCTTTTGTCTCTATTAGATAAACCACCACTTTATATATATTTTTTTAAATGTTTATGTATATATTTCTATTACCAATTTGCTGCCGTTTTCAACCCAACTCCTCCCAGCCACTACTTCCTACTTCGACTCAGTGTGACAAATAGAGCGGTCCCACCCACTCTATACGTAGTCTCCAAGCTCGCTCCCGTCGAGTTTATCATCAGTGCATGCGTTGAAAGGCAATATCGTTGACTAGATACATAGTATTTAATGAATTAATGCATTCATTTACTATCGTAGCATCGAGCGCAGCTGAATATTTTTGAGCTCCTTACATTAACATTTACTAAATCACCTTGTAAATTCTTTGAGTTCAATAAATAATAACGATTGATGTATAATTGTCTGTTTCCTAAAATACAGCTATAGCGTATGTGCAGCACGTGAACGCTTCTAAGCTGAATAGAAGATTTCAGCTTTACCGCATGTGCATTAGGAGCAAGTGACATTTCGAAAAAGGGGTTTGTCCCCCTGGGGGAGGGGGGGAATCAATGATTGGTCTAGAGCAATGATCAGAAACTGTCAATCAAACAGCAAAGATGGCAGTCGGAGGAACAATAATTAAAACGGACAGCTAAAAAGGTAAATTTCTGGACAAACAAAGTAATGCTTTGAAAATGATGAATTGAAGTTCATCTATTTTCAATGACAATTATTGTAGCATTCACGGGAGAGACTGACTTTACATTTACTTTAAAGGGCCAGTTCACTCATGGGAAAGGAGTTCATGAGCAGCAATAACACTGTTTTAAATCTGCCGTTTACATAGCAGACAGTTATGCAGTGTAAATCAATTCCCTTTGTAATGCAAACTGAACTGATCCACCGTTGCGTTGCGATCTGGGAGACTAAAAAAAAAAAAAAAAGAGAAGAAGAGAACATATTTAAAGGGATACAGGCAAACTGATATAAAATCTGAGATTTTAAAGAAATATTTACAGAGAAAGAAGATGAGGTTTATTGTAAGCCAAACACTAGTAACTGTGTCAGCAGTTGCAATTAAAGATATATATTTTTTTAATTTGGGTTCAATGTCCCTTTAACTAGCCTGCACCCCACTGTGAGTGTGTTTTTTATATACTGGCTGTGTTTGCTTAGGCTATCCAATGGACGTCAGTATACATTTTTTTATTATAAGTGAGCACAATGGATCATTGGGAACAATTTAAAGGGGAATTTTTTTTAGACAAACTGTCCTTTTAATCTATTCGTGTGAATTATTATTATTATTCCTTTGTAGAAAACTAATTTTTTGTTATATACAATTGTTATATTTAGCGAGAGAGCTGCAAAATGGTGAATATCAAATAAAAAAGTTAAATCAAATAATTGTGTATTTATTAAAAATTTGGTTATAAAAAAGTATAGATTGCATTCCAGAGCTTTACACAAAAATTATTTGTGCCACACATGATTTATTTAACAGTGGCTTTGCACTGTGCATGCGAGCAGGGGCTAAGTACTTAGGTGTTTGTGTGTTCCTTTGTAAATTTATGGTTAGGGATTTTATTTGTAAATATGCAACTGGAGTTTATTGATCATCTGCAGTGATTGCATTATTAGTGTGATCTCATAGTATTGTGTATGGTAGAATTTGCAGAACCAGGGTATAGATGGTTGGTATAGGATTAAGAATTATTTGTAGTGTTTTGCGAGTGCTGTGTTTCAGTGAATATGTAAGCATATGTGCTGAATTTCAGGTTAATTCTGGTTGTTAAAAGTTTGTGTCGGCTGTTATTGTTTTGTGGAATGGACAGTTTGTGTTCTTTTATTTTTAGTGAATGCATGTGGAAGGGTGCTGTATGAATGGAATATTGAATATTGAGGTGTATTTCATTTTGCCTGATGCTAAGAATAGTGTACTACATGCATGAGTGGAGTGCATGAATTGTCTTTTAGTTTATTGTTATCTTGTGTTTGCGTGACACATAGGGTGTTTCAAGCAAACAGAGGGGGAAGTATTGATGAGTATCTTTATGTGATTTGGGTGATTATTTTAAGTAAGTAAATGAACCTAAAATGTTTTTTATTTTTCTATTTTGTTCTTAACACAATATTTGTATTTGCAGGATGAGATCATGAAGCTGTATCCAGAGATTAAAGACACTAACTGAATTATTTTTTTGAGTTTTTCATATTTAGGTAAAATCTGTACAGATAAAATTCCACAGTGCACTCTCCAAAAGATTAAATGCAAGTAAACCTTTTAAAGAAAGAAACAATGAAGATAAAAGACCGTTTGTCCAGCTTATTTTAGTCTCTCTGGACTGTGCCTTGCCTGTTGGTATTGAGGACCTGTTACGCGGTTACAGAGTCAACAGCACTTAAATTAGGGGAGTATTGTTTTAACTTGTTTACTTATATTGCTTGTTTTTGTATGCTCTTGTATTTGTGTTATTTTTTTGTTAATCATATTAGTTATAAGAAGTCATATAGTTTTGTCTGCAGAAAAGTATGCCTTATTGATATTAGTGCACATTATAGTTTATGCACTTAAACTAAGTAACCCTTTAGATAAGTGTAACCCTAAACCTTGCAGTATTGTAACCTATTGAATGGTCCACCGAGTATAGAAAATATGTTTGCACCTTCATAGTTTAAAGAAAATGCTGCAATATATCAGAATATTTTAGACCCTTCACCCTATGGAACACAGTGAGGACATGTCTCAGCTAGAAGTTTATATTAATTATACAGATAAATATTTGTTTAGGGAGTAGCATAATTATAGTTATATTGATGGTATATTTTCTACCTACCATGGCTCTTATTGGAGCTGTGTTATGAAAGCAGATGTATTTTTTCCCTTTTATATTGGTATGGTATATCCATTTTGAATTTTGTAATTCCAGATGTTTGTCAATGAAAGGAATTATCTTACCATAAAGATGTGTTTACCTTTAAAAGATTTTGTAGTTTTAATAATGTTATGATTGTATTCTTTCCTCATACAGGAGTGTGAGAGAATTTAGGTTGCATAAAATAATTAGTAAACTAGCAGTGTTTATATCAGACGAGATTGTTGACTATTAGAATCATAGTTATAGAATTATAAACATTACAGATAGTAGCTTTGCAGAATAAAGCAACACTAGGTTATTTGTTTTAGTACTTCTAAGATAAATTGTAAAGAAATTCATTTTAAAGAAAATATATATATATATTTTTTAATATTAAACTTTTTTATTGAGGTTATAAAAATGATACAGGCAACTAGCATCTCAGTTTCAGAAACATATGGGAATCACAATACAATATACATATTGAATGTTAAGATAAACAGTTAATCATCCAGTTAAGAAAAAATAAGAATTAAACTAGCGCCATCTTGTTCTTCGCCGCCATTTTGTCTTAGGCATCCATCTTGGGTAATGAATCTTTTATTATAGTGGTTTATTATGTAGTAAGAAATATGCTGATGTTAGGGAGACTTGCATAGATATAATAGCCCTGAGAATGACCCTGAAGATGTGCTTGGATGCATTGTTATCTCTACAAGATGTCAAACGGCTGTGATTTGTGCTGGGCCAGGAGGCCCAGTTACTGTTTATCTGTAGTTAGGTATTTCTGTAGAAATGACTCCCTAACACTCCTTTTATTCCAATTATATTTTCTATGAGTTTCTTTGTTCTTATAAGAAATACCATGTGAAATGATGTAATTATGAATACGTCACTTGTTAAACCTATATGCTGTAACTTCTGGCTATAAAAGTGCCTAACAACTTGTAATAAATAGAATAGCTTTTGGAATCATAGCTGCGTGGTCTGAAATCTATTCTCCTGGACGTCCTGAACAGATAAGTACTGATTTCCAGCTGGTATGGTGTGCCCAATGCCCAGTCCTGAACTGACACCCCCCTCCTGAAACCAATATGCAACAGTTTCTGGTGTCAGAAGTGGGATTCACACTGGGGAGTGGATCAGTGTTTATTTACTCTGCTTTCCCTCTGTGAATCTGAACCTAAATTTAGTTGGTTTGAATATATGATAAAGGGTTAAAAAAAGGGATTCCTGCATTAAAGAAAGAAGCAGGGTTTGTGCGAAGGTTTGAGTCCTGTCTCAGCACTTGTGATAAATCCCTCTAAACAGGTTAATAGTCCTGTGCTAGTTCTAGACAGGTATTGTAGTCCTGTGCTAGTTTATGACAGGTATTGTAGTCCTGTCTGGTAAGCGCGCAAGTTAAGTTAGCATGCAATTTGACGGCAGGTAAGTTCCCCGGGCAATTGGCATTGCTGTGTTGAAGTTGTCCCTATACATTCCTATAGTAGATTTTTGTTACCTATCACTGGAAATTGGATACTAATTTGTTTGCTTGCTTGCTTTTTATTGCTATACAGTATAATTGCTGTGCTGTTTTGTGCTTAAAATATATATTAAGTGACTGTGCATTTTATTACTGCTGCTCTTTTTGTGTTGTTAAAGAAAAGTTTATTTCAGGCAGAAAGGCACCCACTCTAGAGAGGGAGGGGGGATCATAAAAAAAAAATAAAAAAAAAAATCTGTCAGTGAGCAGCTGTGTAGAGTCAGTGAAGAGAAATTTAAAAAAAAAACTGTTACAGAAGCTCCGTTAAGTATAATTTTTTTCTTTCTTTTGTTTGCAGTAATGAAAAGTAAATTTTGTATAATTGGATGTGTCATGTGTTGTGTGTCTAGTATTATGTGTCAAAGAGTTGCTTAGATCAACAGAATAACAAAATAAAAAAATAAATAAATAAATTTAAAAAACGGAACGGAGGATGTTTTTTATCCTATTTTGAAATATTTCTCAAATCGTGGGAAGATGGCCATTCCTTACGATTTCGGGGACTTTTCAAATACATTGTAAATTTGGTGGAAAGTTGATCTTATTGTGTTTTATGTGTCTTTAGTATGTTATTTGGAATATTTGTTTTCCGGAGGAAAGGAAAATAGGGGGGAGTGAATTGCTGGTATGTGAGATGATCTGAGCTTGTGTGTGTGTGTATCGCTGTAAAAATGACGTTGTAATGAGGTATTTTGAAGTCTTATTGTTACAACTTTAAAGTCATAAGCATGTTTTAAATATGTGTGTTATTAATAAGCAGTTTTAGTTTGAAGTGATATTTGTTGTATGCAAATAAAAAAAAACTGTCCACCTGATGCAGCATATAAATATATTGTTTTTGCAAGGAAGCAAGGAAACTAATTAAAGGATTTGTTACATGATAAATGGTTAGTCCTTAAAGGGACAGTGTACTGTAAAATTGTTTTATATTAATGTATTTGTAATGACTTGTGATACAAGCTGAATAGTTTAAAATGTAGGAGAAGTTGCATTTGCAAGTTTGTGTATATATGAAGTAAATTGTAATGGGTTGAATTGTTTGTCTGTAAAATCAGAACTCAGTGTGTAGACAGAGCACTAGAAAATTGTCATTTTATTAGCAGCAATAACACTGTATTAGTAGTTTGCAAAATATATATTTTTTGGGACCTTTCTTTGTATTCTTTTTAAATCTGCCATTTAGTTAGCAGATATTTCTTTTGCAGTGTAACTGAATTCTCTCTGTAATGCAAACTGAATTGATAAGTTGTCTACAATCTTAGTGTTACGATCTGTGAGACTAGCAAAAAAAAAAAAAAAAAGACAAACAGAGGAGTGAAAATATTTAAAGGGATACAGGCAAACTGATATAAAATCTGAGATTTTAAGGAAATATTTACAGAGAAGACAATGAGGTTTACTGTAAGCCTAACACTAGTATATTTAACTGTGTCAGCAGTTTCAATTAAAGATAATTTTTAATTTGAGTAAAATGTCCCTTTAACTAGCCTGCATCCCACTGTGTGTTTTTATGCTGGTTATGCTTGCTTAGGCTATTTAATGAATGTCAGTATACATTTTTATTATAAGTAAGGCCAATGACTCATTGGGAATAATTTAAAGGGGAAATTTTTATCATTATTTTTTTGAAGAGAGCTTATTTTATTTTTTTGTTATATACATTTGTTACATTTGGCTAGAGAGCTGCAGAATGGTGAATATCAAATTATAAACAAAGTTAAATCAAATAATTGTGTTGTTATTAAAATTTTGGTTATGTAAAAGTATAGACTGGATTCTAGCAGCTTTTCACAAATTATTTGTGCCACATCTGATTTACTTAAAGGGACAGTCTACCATATAATTGTTATTGTTTTGAGGATGGATAGTCCCTTTATTACCCATTCCCCAGTGTTGCATGGCCAACACAGTTGTATTGGTATGCTTTTTGCCTCTGTAGTTGCCTTGTGTCTAGGGGCATTCTTCCAGCTCCCTGGTCACATGACTGTGACTGTTTATGGTCTATTGTCTTAAATTTAGCATTGTTTTGTGCTGGATCTTGGATGACCCCCTGTGCCTGAACACAGTGTTATCTATATGGCCCACGTGTATTTTGTCTCTCTGTGTTGGAAAGAGATTTTAAAAAGCCTGTGATAAGAGGCAGCCCTCAAAGGCTTAGAAATTAGCATATGAGCCTACCTATGTTTAGTTTAAACTAAGAATACCAAGAAAAAATGTGATGATAAAAGTAAATTGGAAAGTTGATTAAAATTAAAAGTCCTATCTGAATAATGAAAGTTTAATTTATACTAAAATGTCCCTTTAACAGTGGATTTGCATGGTGCATGTGAGCAGGAGCTATATAGAACAGTGGCTGTATCATTATTATCTAATTATTCCCAAAATTGGATACTTAGGTGTTTGTGTGTTCTTTTGTAAATTTATGGTTGGGGATTTTATTTGTAAATATGCAACTGGAGTTTATTGATCTTCTGAAGTGATTGCATCATTAGTATGATATCATAGAATTGTACATGGTAGAATTTGCAGAACCATGGTATAGATGGTTGTTTTAGGATTTTAATTATTTTGTAGTGTTTTGCGAGTGCTGCGTTTCAGGGAATGGCAGTATTGGTTTTGAATTTCAGGTTAATTTTGGTTGTTAAAAGTTTGTGTCGGCTGTTCATGTTTTGTTTTGTAAAATGGACAATTGGTTTAAGTGTTTTCTAAGAGAATGTTGTGTTTTTATTTGTCGTGAATGCGTGTGGTAAGGTGCTGTATGAATGGAATATTGCATGTGGAGGTGTATTTGATTTTGCTTGCTATTGAGAATTGTATTCTGCATGCATGAGTGGAGTGCATAATTTGTCTTTTCGTTTTTTGTTATGTTGTGTTTGCGTGCCACATGGGATGTTTCACGCAAACAAGGGGGAAGTATTGATGAGTATCTTTATGTGATAGGGGTGATTGTTTTTAGGTAAGAAGGTGAACCTAAAACGTTTTGAATCTTCTCTTACATGTTATTGCCTAACCACCAGCTGTGCCCTAAATTTTTCTATATTTGGTTCTTAACACTATATTTGTATTTGCAGGATGAGATCATGCAGCTGTATCCAGAAATTAAAGACACTAACGGAATTATTTTTTAGTTTTTTCCATATTTAGGTAAAATCTGTACAGATAAAATTCCATAAGTGCACTCTTCAAAAGATTAAAGATGGAATGCAAGTAAACCTTTAAAGAAAGAAAAGATGAAGATAAAAGACCTTTTGTCAAGCTTGTTTTAACCACCATACTGCAGTAAAAGTTGTTGAACTATCTTTGGATCCATTATTTGCTTTGCATGCTGGTACCAGCCCCAGAACTGGACTCTGGGTAATCCATGACTGTTTCCTCTGATGTGTGTCTTCAGGACATAAAGACTATCCTTCTCTGGACTATGCCTTGCCGCTCGATATGGAGGACCTGTTATGCTGTTACAGGGTCAACCAATTAAATTAGGGGAGTATTGTTTTAACTCGATTCCTTATATTGCTTGTTTTGTATTCTCTTGTAGTTGTTTTATTTTTATTGAACATATTAGGTATAAGAGGTCATATGCTTTATTGGTATTAGTGCACATTGTAGTTTATGTGCTTAACAAAGTAACCCTTTAGATAAGTGTAAGTCTAAACTTTGCAGTATTGTAACCTATTGAATGGCCATCAGAATATTTTAGACCCTCCACCCTGTGGAACATAATGAGGACATGTCTCAGCTAGAAGTTTATATTAATTAGACAGATAAATATTTGTTTAGGGAGTAGCATAATTATAGTCATATTGATAGTATATTTTCTACATGCCATGGCTCTTATTGGAGCTATGTTATGAAAGCAAATGTATTTTGTTTCCCTTTTATTAATTGGTATGGTACTTGCAATTTGAATTTGGTAATTCCAGATGTTTGTCAAAGAAAGGATTTATCTTACCATACAGAAGTGTTTACCTTTAAGAGATTTTGTAGTTTTAAATGATGTTATGATTGTATTCTTTCCTCATACAGGAGTGTGAGAGAATTTAGGTTGCATAAAATAATTAGTAAACTATTAAATGTTTATATCAGATGAGATTGTTGACTATTAAGATCATAGTTGGAGAATTATAAACATTATAGATAGTAGCTGTGCAGAATAAAGCAACACTAGGTTATTTTACTTTTAGTAGTTCAAAGTAACCGTGTAAAGAAATTCATTTGAGAGAAAATGTTTTTATTGATTGTTTTATTTTTCATTTTTGCTACAGGGCAGGCCTTAGCATAAGTTTTAGTATAGCCATGCAGCCGCTTGATGAAGTTTAGCAGTTTTCACTTGCTTAATATTCATGAAGTATCATTTAAATTGTATAGAGAAGCTGTGAATTATTCTCTGTAAAGTATCAATGTATTTAGTTTGTATTATATATCAACAATGTTTTGTTTGATTTTAAATGACATAGGATGAAAGTGACGTTTCATTTGGACATAATTGTATTGCGTGTGTGTACTCATCCTGTACTGTTTCTGTTTGCTTCCTAGACTCCCTGTGACTCGAGTGTTTGCTTGCCATGGGTATCCACTGGCTGCCTTGTCTACCCCATGAACAAACCATCAGATTTCCAGCATCTCCCTGCGGAAGAACACTGGATAAGCACCCCTACTGCAAATGAACTGTTGGAGAACTGTATTATAGCAAAATGTCTGAGGAAGGTGAAGAGAAAGACTGTTCTTAAAGTGCTCAGAGGCCACCTAGAGACAGTTGTGCTGTTGCCATGTTATGCTTTACTGTGGAGAAAGAACTGTTGGACATATTGGGGGGTGCTAGCAATGCAGGTGGAGAAATAAGCACATCGTTGTTTGGGGGTAGATGGGGGGCTGGTTGGGTCTTTGTGCAGATAGACCAGTAGTTTGGGGATGCTGGGAGGTGAACGGAGAGTATTGGAGGGATCGCACTTATGTGCAGTGACAAATTGTGCCCTATTAGCCTATAAAATTATACCACTACATATGAATATTTTGTTGTATATTATTCTCACATAGAGTCCTGTTACCATAGTATTAAGCTTATACTGTTGTTAAAGGCTTTACTAATTTTCTGCGCCTGTCTATTTTTGTGTTATTCTGTTAGAATAAAAGAGTGGTATGTTAGGAATTATTGTTAGCATGACTAGCGCCATCTTGTTCTTAGCCGCCATTTTGTCTTAGGCATCCATCTTGGGTAATGAATCTTTTATTATAGTGGTTTATTATGTAGTAAGAAATATGCTGATGTTAGGGAGACTTGCATAGATATAATAGCCCTGAGAATGACCCTGAAGATGTGCTTGGATGCATTGTTATCTCTACAAGATGTCAAACGGCTGTGATTTGTGGTGGGCCAGGAGGCCCAGTTACTGTTTATCTGTAGTTAGGTATTTCTGTAGAAATGACTCCCTAACACTCCTTTTATTCCAATTATATTTTCTATGAGTTTCTTTGTTCTTATAAGAAATACCATGTGAAATGATGTAATTATGAATACGTCACTTGTTAAACCTATATGCTGTAACTTCTGCCTATAAAAGTGCCTAACAACTTGTAATAAATAGAATAGCTTTTGGAATCATAGCTGCGTGGTCTGAAATCTATTCTCCTGGACGTCCTGAACAGATAAGTACTGATTTCCAGCTGGTATGGTGTGCCCAATGCCCAGTCCTGAACTGACACCCCCCTCCTGAAACCAATATGGAACACCTCAGCTTTTCAGTTAAGGATTATCCCCTTAAGATGAGTTATAAAGACAGATACAATGATTTCCCTCAGTGGAGAATAGAGGCCTCTCTTGGGCCCCCTGGAAAAGACTCTAAAACAGAGAAGGGAATTTTAGGGGGGGGGGGGGGAATAAAATAACAAAATGGGCCACTTTTGGACCCCAAATGAACATAACTTGGCTTATGAACTAGGATACTCATTGTAGGTTTGATATATGTTAAAAATATATAATTAAACATAAAACAGCATAATAACCATCTATGATGATATTCGATTCTTCTACTAGCAATAACTTAGCTTGTAATATACACTTCTATATTATATTTCTTCGCATGCAAGCTCATAATGTACTGGTTATGTAGTAACAGCAGCAAACTATAGGCTGAAAGAGCCAGGCATAAAACCACAAGGCGACCTTATTAGTGCTGTTTCTACCTCCCAACAGGTTTAGGCTAGGCATATATACATTTATAGGGGCTATTCAAACTAGTATATAGCCAACGTTAAAAGCTGTCAACAGTATAATGTTGAAACCAAGAAAAACACTTAGGTAAGGTTAGGTTATAGGGAATTCAATAGGAGTACAGGAGCTAAGTCAACTAGTTATATTTCCCAATATGCAAACTCATATTTTACTACTTACTCGTCTAAGGTTTAGAAAAGCTAGTGGTGCAAAGGAAGTTCCCCTTAACACTAACGTAATTGCTACAGCAATTTAGGGACGTATGCTATGCGTAATCCTAACAAAATTGATATATGTATAACTGTATTCCTAAACTTTTATGGAGGATAGGATGAGTTGCCTAGATCTACAGTCAGCCTCCCTAAGACATATGATAATGTAAAAGACAGCTTGCACATAGTGATGTCGCAAATTGTTCGCCGGGGAATAGTTCCCGGCGAACATAGCATGTTCGTGTTCGCCGCGATGTTCGATCCGCCCCCTATTCGTCATCATTGAGGAATACTTTGACCCTGTACCTCACAGTCAGCAGGCACATTCCAGCCAATCAGCAGCAGACCCTCCCTCCCAGACCCTCCTACCTCCTGGACAGCATCCATTTTAGATTCATTCGGAAGCTGCATTGTTAGTGAGAGGAGGGACAGTGTAGCTGCTGCTGATTTAGGAGGAAAATCTATAGCTAATCTAGTGTATTCAGTGTCCACTACATCTCTGCTGTAAGGACAGCACCCCAAAAAACACAATTTATGTAAATGTATTTCTCTTGTGGTGTATCCAGTCCACGGATCATCCATTACTTGTGGGATATTCTCCTTCCCAGCAGGAAGTTGCAAGAGGACACCCACAGCAGAGCTGTTATATAGCTCCTCCCCTAACTGCCATATCCAGTCATTCGACCGAAACAAGCCGAGAAAGGAGAAACCATAGGGTGCAGTGGTGACTGTAGTTTAATCTAAAATGTTGACCTGCCTTAAAATGACAGGGCGGGCCGTGGACTGGATACACTACAAGAGAAATAAATTTATCAGGTAAGCATAAATTGTGTTTTCTC
The DNA here is from genome assembly GCF_027579735.1 of Bombina bombina. Taxonomy (NCBI): domain Eukaryota; kingdom Metazoa; phylum Chordata; class Amphibia; order Anura; family Bombinatoridae; genus Bombina; species Bombina bombina. The sequence goes on from NC_069499.1 coordinate 460,002,943, forward strand.
TTGTAAGGTGTATCCAGTCCACGGATCATCCATTACTTGTGGGATACCAATACCAAAGCTAAAGTACACGGATGAAGGGAGGGACAAGGCAGGTACTTAAACGGAAGGTACCACTGCCTGTAAAACCTTTCTCCCAAAAATAGCCTCCGAAGAAGCAAAAGTATCAAATTTGTAGAATTAGGAAAAAGTATGAAGCGAAGACCAAGTCGCCGCCTTGCAAATCTGTTCAACAGAAGCCTCATTTTTAAAGGCCCAAGTGGAAGCCACAGCTCTAGTAGAATGAGCTGTAATCCTTTCAGGAGGCTGCTGTCCAGCAGTCTCATAGGCTAAGCGGATTATGCTTCTTAGCCAAAAAGAAAGAGAGGTTGCCGAAGCCTTTTGACCTCTTCTCTGTCCAGAGTAAACAACAAACAAAGCAGATGTTTGACGAAAATCTTTAGTAGCTTGTAAGTAAAACTTTAAAGCAGGAACCACGTCCAGATTATGTAAAAGACGTTCCTTCTTTGAAGAAGGATTAGGACACAATGATGGAACAACAATCTCTTGATTGATATTCTTAGTAGATACCACCTTAGGCAAAAACCCAGGTTTTGTACGCAGAACTACCTTATCTGCATGGAAGATCAGATAAGGAGAATCACATTGTAAAGCAGATAACTCGGAGGAAATAGCCATAAAAAAAAATAACTTTCCAAGATAAAAGCTTAATATCTATGCAATGAAGAGGTTCAAACGGAACCCCTTGAAGAACTTTAAGAACCAAATTTAAGCTCCATGGGGGAGCAACAGGTTTAAACACAGGCTTGATTCTAACCAACGCCTGACAAAATGCCTGAACGTCTGGAACATCCGCCAGACGCTTGTGCAAAAGAATAGACAGTGCAGAGATCTGTCCTTTCAAAGAACTAGCTGATAATCCTTTCTCCAAACCCTCTTGGAGAAAAGATAATATCCTGGGAATCCTAACCTTACTCCATGAGTAATTCTTGGATTCACACCAATAAAGATATTTACGCCATATCTTATGGTAGATTTTCCTGGTAACAGGCTTTCGTGCCTGTATTAAGGTATCAATGACAGACTCGGAGAAGCCACGCTTTGATAAAATCAAGCGTTCAACCTCCATGCAGTCAGTCTCAGAGAAATTAGATTTGGATGATTGAAAGGACCTTGAAGAAGGTCTCGTCTCAAAGGCAGAGTCCAAGGTGGAAAGGATGACATGTCCACTAGGTCTGCATACCAGGTCCTGCGTGGCCACGCAGGCGCTATCAAAATCACTGATGCTCTCTCCTGCTTGATTTTGGCAATCAGTCGAGGGAGCAGAGGAAACGGTGGAAACACGTAAGCCAGGTTGAAAGACCAAGGCGCTGCTAGAGAATCTATCAGCGTCGCTTCCGGGTCCCTGGACCTGGATCCGTAATAAGGAAGCTTGGTGTTCTGGCGAGACGCCATGAGATCCAGTTCTGGTTTGCCCCAACGATGAATCAATTGAGCAAACACCTCTGGATGGAGTTCCCACTCCCCCGGATGAAAAGTCTGACGACTTAGAAAATCCGCCTCCCAGTTCTCTACACCTGGGATATGGATCGCTGATAGGTGTCAAGAGTGTTTCTCTGCCCAGCAAATTATTTTGGAGACTTCTAACATCGCTAAGGAACTCCTTGTTCCCCCTTGATGTTTGATGTAAGCCACAGTCGTGATGTTGTCCGACTGAAATCTGATGAACCTCAGGGTTGTTAACTGAGGCCAAGCCTGAAGAGCATTGAATATTGCCCTCAATTCCAGAATATTTATTGGGAGGAGTTTCTCCTCCTGAGTCCACGATCCCTGAGCCTTCAGGGAGTTCCAGACTGCACCCCAACCTAGAAGGCTGGCATCTGTCGTTACAATTGTCCAATCTGGCCTGCGAAAGTCAAACCTTTGGACAGATGGACACGAGATAGCCACCAGAGAAAAGAATCTCTGGTCTCTTGATCCAGATTTAGTAAAGGGGACAAATCTGTGTAATCCCCATTCCACTGACTGAGCATGCATAATTGCAGCGGTCTGAGATGTAGGCGCGCAAACGGAACTATGTCCATTGCCGCTACCATTAAGCCGATTACCTCCATGCACTGAGTAACCGAAGGGGGCGGAATAGAATGGAGAACACTGCAAGAATTTAGAAGTTTTGATAACCTGGACTCCGTCAGGTAAATTTTCATCTTTACAGAATCTATCAGAGTCCCTAGGAAGGAGACTCTTGTGAGTGGGGACAGAGAACTCTTCTCCTCGTTCACTTTCCACCCGTGCGACCTCAGAAATGCCAGAACTATGTCCGTATGGGACTTGGCAATTTGGAATTTGACGCCTGTATCAGGATGTCGTCTAGATAAGGGGCCACTGCTATGCCCCGCAGACTTAGAACTGCCAGAAGCAACCCCAGAACCTTTGTAAAAATTCTTGGGGCTGTAGCTAACCCGAAGGGAAGAGCCACAAACTGGTAATGCCTGTCCAGAAAGGCAAGCCTTAAGAACCGATGATGATCTTTGTGTATCGGAATGTGAAGGTAAGCATCCTTTAGATCCACCGTAGTCATATATTGACCCTCCTGGATCATAGGTAGGATGGTCCGAATAGTTTCCATTTTGAATTATGTAACTCTGAGGAATTTGTTTAAGATCTTTAGATCCAAGATTGGTCTGAAAGTTCCCTCTTTTTTGGGAACCACAAACAGATTTGAGTAAAATCCCTGTCCCTGTTCCTCCTTTGGAACTGGATGGATCACTCCCATAACTAGGAGGTCTTGCACACAGTGTAGAATGCCTCTTTCTTTATCTGGTTGACAGATAATCGTGGTGAAATCTCCCTTGTGGAGGAGAAGCCTTGAAGTCCAGAAGATACCCCTGAGATATAATCTCCAACGCCCAGGGATCCTGAACATCTCTTGCCCACACCTGGGCACAGAGAGAAAGTCTGCCCCCTACTAGATCAGTTACCGGATAGGGGGCCATTCCTTCATGCTGTCTTAGAGGCAGCAGCAGGCTTTTTGGCCTGCTTGCCTTTGTTCCAGGACTGGTTAGGTTTCCAGGCCGTCTTGGACCGAGCAAAAGTTCCCTCTTGTTTTGTAGCACAGGAAGTTGATGCTGCATTTGCCTTGAAGTTTCGAAAGGCACGAAAATTAGACTGTTTGGCCCTTGATTTGGACCTGTCCTGAGGAAGGGCATGACCTTCACCTCCAGTAATGTCAGCAATAATTTGCTTAAAACCAGGCCCGAATAGGGTCTGCCCCTTGAAGGGAATGTTAAGTAGTTTAAACTTTGAAGTCACGTCAGCTGACCAAGATTTAAGCCATAGTGCCCTACGCACCTGGATGGCAAATCCAGAATTCTTAGCCATTAGTTTAGTCAAATGAACAATGTCATCAGAAACAAAAGAATTAGCTAGCTTAAGTGCTCTAAGCTTGTTAAGTATGTCCTCCAATGGAGTCGTTGTCTGTAAAGCCTCTTCCAGAGACTCAAACCAGAACGCCGCAGCAGCAGTGACAGGAGCAATGCATGCAAGGGGCTGCAGGATAAAACTTGTTGAATAAACATTTTCTAAAGGTAACCCTCTAATTTTTTATCCATAGGATCTGAAAAAGCACAACTGTCCTCGACAGGGATAGTAGTACGCTTTGCTAAAGTAGAAACTGCTCCCTCCACCTTAGGGACCGTCTGCCATAAGTCCCGTGTGGTGGCGTCTATGGGAAACATTTTTCTAAAAATAGGAGGGGGGGAAAACGGCACACCGGGTCTATCCCACTCTTTATTAATAATTTCTGTAAACCTTTTAGGTATTGGAAAAACCTCAGTACACACCGGCACTGCAAAGTATTTATCCAGTCTACACAATTTCTCTGGCACTGCAATTGTGTCACAGTCATTCAGAGCACCTAAAACCTCCCTAAGCAAAACACGGAGGTTCTCAAGCTTAAATTTAAAAGTAGAAATATCAGAATCAGGTTTCCCTGAGTCAGAGATATCACCCACAGACTGAAGCTCTCCTTCCTCAGCTTCTGCATATTGTGAGGCAGTATCAGACATGGCTCTTAAAGCGTCTGTATGCTCTGTATTATGCCTAACACCAGAGCTATCACGCTTTCCTCTAAATTCAGGTAGTCTGGCTAATACCGCTGACAGTGTATTATCCATGACTGCCGCCCTGTCTTGTAAAGTAATCGCTATGGGCGTCCTTGATGTACTTGGCGCCATTTGAGCGTGAGTCCCTTGAGCGGGAGTCAAAGGGTCTGACACGTGGGGAGAGTTAATCGGCATAACTTTCCCCTCGTCAGAATCCTCTGGTGATAATTTTTTTTAAAGACAAAAGCTGATCTTTATTGTTTAAAGTGAAATCAATTCATTTAGTACACATTCTCATATGGGGTTCCACCATGACTTTTAAACATAATGAACAAGAAGTTTCCTCTATGTCAGACATGTTTGTACAGATTTGCAATGAGACTAGCAAGCTTGGAAAACACTTTAAATCAAGTTAACAAGCAAATATAAAAAACGATAAAAAAAAAAGCAGTAAATCAAACGAAATTTTTACAGTGTATGTAATAGGTTAGCAGAGCATTGCACCCACTTGCAAATGGATGATTAACCCCTTAATGCAAAAAACGGATAAAAAAACGAAATAAAAGTTTTTTAAACAGTCCCAACAACTGCCACAGCTCAGCTGTGGCCCTACCTTCCTCAATAAACGACTTTTGAAGCCTTTAGAGTCCTTCAGAGATGTCCTATAGCATGCAGGGGACTGCTGAGGGAAGCTGAATGTCTCTGTCTGTATTTTTAACTGCGCAAAAAAGCTCTAAAATAGGCCCCTCCCACTCATACTACAACAGTGGAAAGCCTCAGGAAACTGTTTCTAGGCAAAAATCAAGCCAGCCATGTGGAAAAAACTAGGCCCCAATAAGTTTTATCACCAAAGCATATATAAAAACGATTAAACATGTCAGCAAACGTTTTATATTGCCATATTATCAGAGTATATATCTCTGGTAGTAAGCCTGATACAAGTCGCTATTAAATCACTGTTTTTAGGCTTAACTTACATTAATCAGATACCAGCAGCATTTTCTAGTCCCTAGAAAAACTTAAAACTGCACATACCTCAATAGCAGGATAACCTGCACGCCATTCTCCCTCTGAAGTTACCTCACTCCTCAGACATATGTGAGAACAGCAGTGGATCTTAGTTACAAGCTGCTAAGATCATAGAAAACGCAGGCAGATTCTTCTTCTAAATACTGCCTGAGATAAAATAGTACAACTCCGGTACTATTTGAAAATAACAAACTTTTGATTGAAGAAAAAACTAACTATATTTTACCACTCTCCTCTTACTACCTCCATCTTTGTTGAGAGTTGCAAGAGAATGACTGGGTATGGCAGTTAGGGGAGGAGCTATATAACAGCTCTGCTGTGGGTGTCCTCTTGCAACTTCCTGTTGGGAAGGAGAATATCCCACAAGTAATGGATGATCCGTGGACTGGATACACCTTACAAGAGAAAGCCCTTTTTAGGGCTGCTTTTTTTTTTCCCTGTGTAATCTAATTGCAGTTGCCTGCCTGCCTGCCAGCGTTTGTGTCGGGCTTACAGCGTATACTGTGCCCACTTGCCCAGTGCCACTGGTGTAACAGTAGTCTAGATTTACAAAAACAACACTTTTTTGACTGTGTTAAATAATAGCAGTCAGTTTCCTTCACACGTGTGTGTTTAAGTGCCAGCCTGCCAGGGCACAGTGTCACCCCAGTGCAACTCATATCTGGTGTAACAGTAGTGTAGATTTAAAAAAAAAACCCACTTTTTTGACTGTGTTAAATAATAGCAGTCAGTTTCCTTCACACGTGTGCGTTTAAGTGCCTGCCTGCCAGGGCACAGTGTCACCCCAGTGCAACTCATATCTGGTGTAACAGTAGTGAAGATTTAAAAAACAACAACACTTTTTTGACTGTGTTAAATAATAGCAGTCAGTTTCCTTCACACGTGTGCGTTTAAGTGCCTGCCTGCCAGGGCACAGTGTCACCCCAGTGCAACTCATGTCTGGTGTAACAGTAGTGTAGATTTAAAAAAACCAACACTTTTTTGACTGTGTTAAATAATAGCAGACAGTTTCCATCACACGTGTGCGTTTAAGTGCCTGTCAGGGCACAGTGTCACCCCAGTGCAACTCATATCTGGTATAACAGTAGTGTAGATTTAAAAAAAAAAAAACACTTTTTTGACTGTGTTAAATAATAGCAGTCAGTTTCCTTCACACGTGTGCGTTTAAGTGCCTGCCTGCCAGGGCACAGTGTCACCCCAGTGCAACTCATATGTGGTGTAACAGTAGTGTAGATTTAAAAAAAAAAAACAACAACACTTTTTTGACTGTGTTAAATAATAGCAGTCAGTTTCCTTCACACGTGTGTGTTTAAGTGCCTGCCTGCCAGGGCACAGTGTCACCCCAGTGCAACTCATATCTGGTGTAACAGTAGTGTAGATTTAAAAAAAAAACCACTTTTTTGACTGTGTTAAATAATAGCAGTCAGTTTCCTTCACACGTGTGCGTTTCAGTGCCTGCCAGGGCACAGCGTCACACCAGTGCAACTCATATCTGGTGTAACAGTAGTGTACATTTAAAAAAAAATACAATGTTGACTGTAATAGATTGAATAGCAGTTAGTTGTCTGCAAGCGTGTGTGTCAGGCCTACAGCGTCTACTCGGCCAACTTCTGCCAGTGCACAGTGCCACTGTTGTCACAGTAGCTTGCACGCATAGTACCACTAATCGAAAAAAAAATGACAGGCAGAGGCAGGCCACCCCGCAGGGGCCGTCCTGTTCGTGGTGCTGTGATTCCCTTTGGCCCTAGAATAATGCCCAGTGTTCAGAGGCCACGTACCCCGAACTCGAACATTTCTGACTCTGAGGACATAGTTGACTGGCTAGCACAGGACACCCAATCTTCTACAGCTTCCGCTCGGAACCTTGACGCACCATCCTCCTCCAGCTTAGCTTTGGGCACCTCTCAAGTTACCACTCGCCCGCCTGCCGCCACCACCAACACTAGCACCACAGCCGCTTCACTTGATCTGTCAGAGGAGTTATTTACACATCAGTTAGAAGAAATGAGTGATAGTGATGAGCAACCATTATTGCCAGAGGATGTAGATAACAGGGATATGTCTCAGTAAGGCCTGAAGATGTTGTACCCACTGCTGCTTCCTTTGTTGACTTGTCAGATACTAATGAAGCGGTTAATGATGACGATGCGTCCGTGGATGTCACGTGGGTGCCCGCTAGAAGAGAAGAAGAGAGGGAAAGTTCAGATGGGGAGACAGAGAGGAGGAGGAGATGAGTTGGAAGGAGGGGGAGGTCATCGCAAGGAGCTAGTGGCACAGTCAGACAGCATACATCGGCACCTGGGGTCAGCCAGACAGCACACCAATCAATGCATGCTGTTGCCACCACCAGAATGCCGTCATCGCAGAGCTCAGCAGTGTGGCATTTTTTTTGTGTGTCTGCCTCTGACAACAGCGATGCCATTTGCAACCTGTGCCAAAAGAAGTCCAACACCCACCTAGGTACAACTGCTTTGCGAAGGCACATGATCACACATCACAAACGCCTATGGGATCAACATATGAGTACAAGCAGCACACAAACTCAAAGCCGCCATCCTCCTCCTGGTGCAGCATCTTCAGCCACGTCAACCACTGCTGTCCTCCTTGCCCCCTCTCAACCATCCGCCACTCCGTGTCTCGCCTTGAGCAGTTCCTGCTCATCTGCCCACAGTCAGGTGTCTGTCAAGGACATGTTTGAGCATAAGAAGCCAATGTCACAAAGTCACCCCCTTGCCCGGCATCTGACAGCTGAACTCTTAGCCCGCCAGCTTTTACCATACAAGCTGGTGGAGTCTGAGGGGTTCCAAAAATTTGTAGCTATTGGGACACTGCAGTGGAAGGTACCCGGCCGAAATTTCTTTGCACAAAAGGCAATCCCCAACCTGTACTCGATTGCGCAAAAGGAAGTAATGGCATGTATGGCACACAGTGTTGGGGCAAGGGTCCATCTGACCACTGATACCTGGTCTGCAAAGCATGGTCAGGGCAGCTATATCACCTACACTGCGCATTGGGTAAACCTGGTGATGGCTGCCAAGCATGGAATGCGTGGCTCTGCAGAGGAGTTGGTGACACCGCCACGACTTGCAGGCAGGCCTGCTGCCACCTCCTCTACTCCTCCTACTCCATCCTCTTCCATAACCTCCTTGGCTGAGTCCTCTTCTGCTGCTGCATTTTGCTCCACATCAACGGCACCCCCCCAGCTCCCCAGGTACTATTCCACATTCCGGATACGGCAGTGTCACTCCGTATTGGGGTTGACTTGCCTGAAAGCAGAGAGTCACACCCGACCAGCACTCCTGTCCGCCCTGAACGCACAGGTGGATCAGTGGCTGACTCCGCACCAACTGGAGATCGGCAAAGTGGTTAGTGACAACGGAAGAAATTTGCTGGCGGCATTAAAATTGGGCAAGTTGACACATGTGTTGTGCATGGCACATGTGTGTAATCTGATCGTACAACGCTTTGTGCATAAGTACCCAGGCTTACAGGATGTCCTGAAGCAGGCCAGGAAGGTGTGTTGCCATTTCAGGTGTTCCTACACGGCCATGGCACACTTTTCAGATATCCAGTGGTGAAACAACATGCCAGTGAGGCGCTTGATTTGCGACAGCCCGACACGTTGGAATTAAACACTCCTAATGTTCAACCGCCTGATCCAACAAGAAAAAGCCGTTAACGACTATTTGTATGACCGGGGTGCTAGGACAACCTCTGCGGAGCTGGGATTTTTTTTTGCCACGTTACTGGACGCTCATGCGCAATGCCTGTAGGCTCATGCGTCCTTTTGAGAAGGTGACAAACCTAGTCAGTTGCACCGAAGGCACCATCAGCGACATCATACAATTTGTTTTCTTCCTGGAGCGTGCCCTGCGAAAAGTGCTGGATCAGGCTGTAGATGAGCGTGAAGAGGAAGAGTTGTGGTCACCATCACCACTAGAAACAGCCTTATCAGCATCGCTTGCTGGACCTGCGGCAAAGCTGGAAGAGGATTGTGAAGAAGAGGAGTCAGAGGAGGAATGTGGCTTTGAGGAGGAGGAGGAAGACCAACCACAACAGACCCTCCCAGGGTGCTCATTGTCACCTATCTGGTACCCGTGGTGTTGTACATGGCTGAGGGGAAGAAGATACCTTCAGTGAGATCACTGAGGACGAGGAACGGGACATGAGTAGCTCGGCATCCAACCTTGTGCAAATGGGGTCTTTCATGCTGTCGTGCCTGTTGAGGGACCCTTGTATGAAAAGGCTGAAGGAGAACGACCTGTACTGGGTGTCCATGCTACTAGACCACCGTTATAAGCATAAAGTGCCTAAAAATGTTACCGAATTCCCGCAAGTCGGAAAGGATGCAGCAGTTCCAAAATAAATTAAAAAGTATGCTTTACACAGCGTATAAGGGTGATGTTACAGCACAACGGGAATCTAACAGGGGAAGAGGTGAAAGTAATCCTCCTCCTCCCACGACCACGCAGGCAAGGAAAGGACGCTGTACAGACGTGTTGTTGATGGAGGACATGCAGAGCTTTTTAAGTCCTACTAATCGCCACAGCCCTTCGGGGTCCACCCTCAGAGAACGATTCGACCGACAGGTAGCAGACTACCTCGCCTTACCTGCAGATATCGACACTCTGAGGAGCGATGAACCCCTTGTCTACTGGGTGTGCAGGCTTGACCTGTGGCCTGAGCTATCCCAATTTGCGATAGAACTTCTGGCCTGCTCCGCTTCAAGTGTCCTGTCAGAAAGGACCTTCAGTGCAGCAGGAGGTATTGTCACTGAGAAGAGAAGTCGCCTAGGTAAAAAAAAGTCTAGATTACCTCACCTTTATTAAGATGAATGAGGGATGGATCCCGAAGGGACTGACAGTGGGCGATACATTCGACTAAAAAAGGCCTGATGAGATGAGCTGCCTTGGGCTAAAAATGGTCCACACGCTGCTGTATTTTATCTCTGAATGCCGGATTACTTGCGTGACTTATCCGCCACCAACTAGGGTTCAAGCCGCAATGTTTTAGGGCACTTTCTGCCTGGGAAACAAACATCAATTTTTTTGGCTGCTACAGCAGCGGCTGCAACAATACCTAATTTTTCAGGCATGTGTACATGCCTAATTTTTCTGGCCTCTGGTACTGCACTGCGGCTTCAAAAACCAAACAAAAAAAGGCACATAACAGGGATTAAACTGATAGGAATAGTACTACTTAACACACCACTCCTATCTGGTGGCACATTAGATTGCATGCGCAGCGCCCCAAATTTGAAGTAGGAGGTCCGACCAAGCATCTTTTTCCATCTCCCGGTTCCTAAAATCGATGCCATATACACGTCCCCTGATAGGGGATGTAACAGGGATTAAACTGATAAGAATAGTACTACTTAACACACCACTCATATCTGGTGGCACATTAGATTGCACGCGCAGTGCCCCAAATTTGAAGTAGGAGGACCGACCAAGCATCTTTTTCCATCTCCCGTTTCCTAAAATCGATGCCATATACACGTCCCCTGATAGGGGACGTGACAGGGATTAAACTGATAGGAATAGTACTACTTAACACACCTTATAATAATGCAGAGAGAGGCAACGCAGAGAGAGGAGTCTGAAGAAGAGGAGTCAGAGGAGGACGGTGGCTTTGAGGAGGTGGAAGACCAAACACAGCAGGCGTCCCAGGGGACTTGTTGTCACCTTTCAGGGACCCTTGGTGTTGTACGTGGCTGGGTGGAGGAAGAGATCTTAAATGACATCAGTGAGGACAAGGAACGGGACATGGCTAGCTTCGTATCCAACCTTGTGCAAATGGGGAGTTTGCGGTTGTGCAAATGGACTGTTTGTGGTTAAAGGGACAGTCTAGGCCAAAATAAACTTTCATGATTCCGATAGAGCATGTAATTTTAAACAATTTTCCAATTTACTTTTATCACCAATTTTGCTTTGTTCTCTTGGTATTCTTAGTTGAAAGCTTAACCTAGGAGGTTCATATGCTAATTTCTTAGACCTTGAAGCCAACCTCTTTCAGATTGCATTTTAACAGTTTTTCACCACTAGAGGGTGTTAGTTCACGTATTTCATATAGATAACACTGTGCTCGTGCACGAGAAGTTATCTGGGAGCAGGCACTGATTAGCTAGACTGCAAGTCTGTCAAAAGAACTGAAAAAAGGGGCAGTTTGCAGAGGCTTAGATACAAGATAATCACAGAGGTTAAAATTATATTATTATAAATGTGTTAGTTATGCAAAACTGGGAAATGGGATTATCTATCTTTTAAAACAATAAAAATTCTGGTGTAGATTGTCCCTTTAAACTGGGAGTTTGGTCTGTCACTGTGAAGCGGGCGTAACCCTTACACTACCTGATCGATACAACATCATACCTGATGTTTTAAATCATGTTGTTCCAAACAATTTAGCAATGTTAGATGATTTATGCCCTTTATGGATTAAAACCAGACTCTGCATCAACTATGTAATTTTCCATGGGTGTTTTGCCATGGATCCCCCTCCAGCATGCCACAGTCCAGGTGTTAGTACCCTTGAAACAACTTTTCCATCTCTATTGTGTCCAGAAAGAGTCCCTGTGGGTTTTAAAATTCGCCTGCCTATTGAAGTCTATGGCGGTTTGCCCGGTTTGCCCGTTCGCAAACAGTTGTGGAAGTTCGCGTCCGCCGTTCGTGAACGCAAAATTTTAGGTTTGCGACATCACTACTTGCACATAAAGCCACATCCTTATTAGCTTAATAGTACACTTTCAGATTGTATATGTGAGCTTTTGTTGGATTTATAGGACAATATAAAGCTATGTTATAACAGAGAAGCAAAGAGTATATAATGCACAAAATGTGACCTTTGTAAAATGTAACAGTGATTATCGAGGAGCTCAGGCCATTAGCCCATATACCCCCAGCACTCAAGCATACTCTTACCGGTGACAACATTAGGCTATTAAATTACACAGTGTTACCTCCTATGTAAACTATAGTGTCTCAGATTTAAGAATCGTCATTTACTTGTTACACAGGGAGTTACAGAATAGAACATGCCAGGGGCCAGAAAAAAAAGTAAAATAAAGTAAAATAATAATACTTACAGTTTAACATCAGCCGATGCCAACTTCTTTGCACATAATTCCAGAGTCTGAACTTGGCCTGTATGATAGTGTCCAGTAGCATCTCTAACCTATAGTCCCTGCGGTAGGGGTCCAGAGGCAACATGACGCCAAAAACCTAGAGCGAGTAGACCCAGAGTTCACTGTATGAAAGACATGAGCTGCCAGATATGCGTGTCGATCCAGCATGTCACAGAGTTGAGCGGAGCGCTGCATCGACTCTTTTCTTTGCCTACTCACAGCTCTTAGCAAAAACAGAAAAAAAGACTCCGGCCAGCCTCCAGACATAGAAAAAAACACATACTTTATTTAGACTTACATGAGCTTAAAAGACATTAAAAACAGAAAGACCCAGCTGCTGTCTTACGCGTTTCGGCTGTACATCTTAGCCTTACTCATAGACACCCACAGCTCTTCCAGGGATCTTTAGGCCCATCTGTTTCTGCTTTGGAACACCGCATTTCCTCTCATGAGTCCCTGAGCAGTTTCCAGGACTGCAGGCTTCGTCCGCTATGAGCCGCTCTACCGAAGGCTGTCGCCGGCCCCAGAGCCATAACTCTGATCAGTCTTAGTGCTAGCTCCGATATCCTCTGCAGCTGCGGAGTCCGGCGCCAGGGCTGGCAAGCAGCCTCCACCCGCTAGGTCAGCTATGATTGTTAAAATGAGATGTGCTGCAGGCCGCTCAATAGGTTTTCATTGCGATGGAGTTGTTATATGCATCCTTTTCTCTCTAACGGCTGTACACATCTGTGATAGTGCCCCAAAGCTGTCTGTAATGAGATCAGATAGATTCCGGTAATGCATATCCAATAGATTAGCCATTGTGTCCTCGAGGTGCTGCCACTTTAGGGCCATGTTGCTGTTGGCGATGCAGATAATGGATGATATGCGAATGTATCCTCGAAAGTTTATGTGCTGTTAGGTGGGGGAGGGAAAGGACAGCTTTCAAAGCTGCTATACCCGGATAACCGGGGGGGTTAGGTATAGGCCAGGCCCGCTTCTAGGCCTCCACTGCGTACCTCACCGTTCCAGTACTTCAGGGCAGAAGGTGACATCGCATTTTAGACCAAACTGTTCAACATACGTTACTATTTTAGAATAAGTGCAATTGAATCCTATATTGAGCCATAGTTAAGCGATATGCAGTGGATAAATATGCTCAACTCTTCAGCTACTGAAATAAGCGACCATCATGGCCGCCTGGAAGCATCCCCCAAAGAAAATATTTTTTTTATTTTTTGTTGTTGCAGGGCAGGTCTTAGCATAAGTTACTTAGCATAGCCATTCAGCCTCTTGATGAAGTCTAGCAGTTTTTACTTGCTTAGTATTCATGTTTAAGGTATCATTTAAATTGTATAGAGAAGCTGTGAATTATTCTTTGTAAAAGTTTCAATGTATTTAGTTTGTATTATAAATCCACAATGTTTTTCTGGTTTTAAATGACATAGGATAAGTTAAGCTAAAGGAATTGTGATGCTTATAAAAAAAGGTGAAATACGTTTTATTTGGACATAATTGTGATTGTATCGGGGTGTGTACTCATCTTGTGCTGTTTTGTTTCCTTCTTAGACTCCTTCTGACTCGAGTGTCTGCTTGCTATGAGGATCAACTGGCTTCCCTTGTCTACTCCATGAACATACCATCGGACTTCCAGCATCTACCTGCAGAAGAACACTGGATAAGCACCCCTATTGCAAATGAACTATGGTATTGAAGCAGAGTGTCTGAGGAAGGTAGAGCGCTCTAAGAGGACAAAGACTGTTCTTAAAGTGATCAGAGGCCACCTAGAGACATTTGTGCTGATCCCATGTCATGCTTCGCTGTGGAGAATGTACAGAGCAAGAAACTGTTGGAAATATTGGGGGGTGCTAGCAATGCAGGTGGAGAAATAAAAGATGCAGCGTTGTTTGGGAGTAGATAGGGGGCTGGTTGGGTCTTTGTGCAGATAGACCAGTAGTTTGAGAATGCTGGGAGGTAGACGGAGAGTATTGGAGAGGCCGCACCTATGTGCAGTAAAAAATTGTACCCTATAGGCCTATAAAATTATACTACTACATGTGAATATCTTTCTTTACAGTATTCTCACATAGAGTCATGTTACCGTAGTATCAAGCTTATATTGTTGTTAAAGGCTTTACTAATTTTCTGTGCTTTTCTATTTTTATGTTATTCTGTTAGAATAAAAGAGTAGTATGTTAGGAATTATCGTTAGCATGACCAGCGCCATCTTGTCTTTGGCCTCCATCTTGTCTGAATAACATTTATTATAGCAATCATTATGTAGTGAGAAATATGCTGATTTTAGTAAGAATTGTATAAGTTTTATTGGCCTTGCAAATGTTCCTGGTAATGTGCCCGGAAGTCCGTTATCTAGGTAAGAGGCCCAAACGACCTTGCTGTGGGCTGAGCTATGCGCCCAGATGTATTTTTGTTTTGGTTATAAGAAACACTGTTGTTCACAACTCTGCTTTACCTTATTATAATAATGAGCTTGTATTTTTCCTGACAAACACTGTGTAAAATGACGTGGTCATAACGTGTCATCATGTTAACCCTGTATGCTGTAATTGTTGCCTATAAGACGTGCCTTGTATCTTTCAATAAAGGAGAATAGTTTTAGACTTATTGCTGCGTGGTCTGAAGTGCTGTTCTCTGGATATCCTTATCAAATAATATATTAATTTCCAGTTGGTACAGTGTGCCCGAGACCCAGTCCTGACTGACACTCCCCCCCCTGAAAACAACACCTTACAGAGTCCAAAGAGCCTTGTAGTAGAACAAGGAAATAAATAAAACAACAAATTTTGACTTTCAATTGGCAGGAATATGCTACATGTTATTAGTAGCAGAGATCTATCCTGTGACGTGATGTGTAATCCAGACTTTCTGGTGATTATGATTAGCATAAGGTTTAACTATGCTTAAACTACTACTAAGTTAGTAGCCAATATGCTCCAGATTGTTATATAATATTTCTTCCCACTCATAACACATTCTTTAATGATCATATGACTTACCCCCCACTATACCCCCTCCCTAGCTATAGACCACTCATCATGCCATAGCTCTCTTCCTTTTATAAGGAGAGAAACCAGGGCAGTATGTATTGTCCTTTCTCCAGTAGTCTGCTCAACTTCCCGGCTTAATTTTAATTTTAAAATACTCTTTTATAAGCCCCCAATATTCACATTCTTATACATGGGTAATGACATATAGTTAGTTGGCCCAGCTAAATAGCTTATCTATTCTTCTACATTGACTAGTTCAGGAGACCCCTCTATGTTAAATAAAGAAAAATCTTTCATATATATACAGCTCCGCCCTCCACCCTTTCCCCTAATATATATAGTGGTGCTTACCCACTGAATTTCCCCCTCCCCCTTCTCTATACATGCATTTATGCTCCTACTTCAGCTCTGAAAGAGCTGGGCATCTGACCATTAGACACCTATTATTTTTTAAGCTACTGGTACGCAGGACCTAAAATTATGTCCCCAACTGGTCAGTCATAAATAATATTAAATTGAAAAATAGAGGTCTCATTAGCTTATCACCAATGTACTCTATTGATGCTGAAATATTTCAGTTACTCTTGTTTATATCTTGTTTGTTTGTTTTGTGACAAAAAGGTGTATTGTATTATAAGTTTGTTATGCAAAAACCTCAATAAAAAATTATTAAAAAAAAAAACAACAAATTTTATTGTGCAAAAATTAAAAGCACACAGGAGATGGCAACTAATTCCATGGTGCCAAACAAAGGACCGTCTGACCGGTTTCGGTATTACAACACCGTAATCATAGACATAAATTTACTACAGCTGTTACAGACCTTTATATCCTATAACACATTCTAATAGGTTAAAACACTAAAAGGGGGATTGGCCTAGGAATAAATAATATTGGCTTATTGGAACAGCCAATAGAATGCGAGCTCAATCCTATTGGCTGATTGGATCAGCCAATAGGATTGAACTTCAATCCTATTGCCTGATGCTCTGCGTCGGATGTCTTGAAGATAGACCTGCTCCGCGCCGGATGGATGAAAGATAGAAGATGCCGTCTGGATGAAGACTTCTGCCCGTCTGGAGGACCACTTCTGCCCGGGTTGGATGAAGACGTCTCCTGGTAAGTCGATCTTCAGGGGGTTAGTGTTAGGTTTTTTTAAGGGTGTATTGGGTGGGTTTATTTTTTAGATTAGGGGTTTGGGCGTGCAAAAGAGCTAACTGCCCTTTTAATGGCAATGCCCATCCAAATGCCCTTTTCAGTGCAATGGGGAGCTAAGTTTTTTTTAGCTAGTATTTTATTTGGGAGGTTGGTTGTGTGGGTGGTGGGTTTTACTGTTGGGGGGTTTGTTTGTATTTTTTTTTTACAGGTAAAAGAGCTGATTACTTTGGGGCAATGCCCTGCAAAAGGCCCTTTTAAGGGCTATTGGTAGTTTAGTTTATTCTAGGTTTTTTTTTATTTTGGGGGGCTTTTTTAATTTAATAGGGCTTATAGATTAGGTGTAATTAGTTTAAATATCTGTAATTTGTTTATTATTTTCTGTAATTTAGTGTTTTTTTTTGGACTTTAGCTAATTTAATTTAGGTAATTTTATTTAATTTGTTTAATTATAGTGTAGTGTTAGTGTAACTTAGGTTAGGTTTTATTTTACAGGTAAATTTGTCTTTATTTTAACTAGGTAGTTATTAAATAGTTAATAACTATTTAAGTAACTATTCTACCTAGTTAAAATAAATACAAACTTGCCTGTAAAATAAAAATAAACCCTAAGCTAGATACAATGTAACTATTAGTTATATTGTAGCTAGCTTATGGTTTATTTTACAGGTAAGAATTTAGTTTTAAATAGGATTTTTAAAATTTAGTTAATGATAGGAATATTTATTTTGATTTATTTAAATTATATTTAAGGTAGGGGGTGTTAGGTTTAGGGTTAGGAGTTAATAACTTTAATATAGTGGCGGCGACAGATTAGGGGTTAATAAGTATAGGTAGGTGGCGGCGACATTGGGGGCGGCAGAGTAGGGGTTAATAAAAATAATGTAGGGTTCGGCGATGTTGGGGGCAGCAGATTAGGTGTTCATAAGTATAATGTAGGTGGCAGCGGTGTCCGGAGTGGTAGATTAAGGGTTAATAATTATAATTTAGGTGTCACGATGTTGGGGGCGTATAGGTTGTGTTTAGACTCGGGGTTCATGTTTGGGTGCTAGGTGTAGACATAAAATGTATTTCCCCATAGGAATCAATGGGGCTGCGTTAAGGAGCTTTACGCTGCTTTTTTGCAGGTGTTAGACTTTTTTCAGCTGGCTCTCCCCGTTGATTCATATGGGAAAATTGTGCACGAGCATGTGACACCAGCTCACCGCTGACTTAAGCAGTGCTGGTATTGGAGTGCGGTAATGAGCGGTGAGGGAAAACTGCTTGTTAGCACCGCACAGCCTCTAACACAAAACTCGTAATCTGGGCCATTGTTATTAAGTGAACTACTTAAAGGGACAGTCAAGTCCAAAAAAAACCTTTCATGTTTCAAATAGAACATGCAATTTTAAACAACTTTCCAATTTACTTTTATCACCAATTTTGCTTTGTTCTCTTGGTATTCTTAGTTGAAAGCTAAACCTAGGAGGTTCATATGCTAATTTCTTAGACCTTGAAGGCCGCCTCTAATCTAAATGCATTTTGATAGTTTTTCACCACTAGAGGGCATTAGTCCATGTGTTTCATATAGATAACATTGAGCTCATACACGTGAATTTACCATGGAGACAGCTCTGATTGGCTAAAGTGCAAGTCTGTCAAAAAGAACTGAAATAAGGGGGCAGTCTGCTGAGGCTTAGATACAAGGTAATTACAGAGGTAAAACGTGTATAATTATAACTGTGTTGGTTATGCAAAACTGGGGAATTGGTAATTAAGGGATTATATATCTTTTAAAACAACAACAATTCTGGTGTTGATTGTCCCTTTAAGGTTATCACAGGGCATGGCTATATATATATATATATATATATATATATATATATATATATATATATATATATATATATATATATATATATATATATATATATATATTAATGTGACTGCACAACTAAACAAAACAAAATGCAGTGAACACTGAATTAAGTTAATTTAAATTAAACAGCATTGAGAGATAGAGAGTGATACATTTGCATAAAACCATGTGTATCTTCAAACCTCCAAACTCGCATTGAGTATAATTTAAAGGGATAGAATCACTCTTAAGCTGATAGAATCACATATTAGCAAAAATAATAATTAGGGATCAATGCTGATATATATAAGAACACATACATAAATAGAAAAATGGGGAGACAACTAATTTAAAAAAGTTATCTTTGCCAAAAATTGATGTCATGTTCAGCATTAAAGCCCACTGGGACCAGGCTATTCAGCTTGAAGATCCAATAGGCTTCCTGTCGACACAATATTGAAAATTTGTCCCCACCCCTAGGTGGTCTCTGTAACTGCTCAATAGCCTTCCAAAAAATGTCTGAAAAGCACTGAGCAGGGTCTCTCAACTGAGATGTAAGACAGGTGTTCACGAATTTAGGTGCCCACCTCTCTACTGGTTCTACCTACGTATGCCCTTTTGCATTGAGTACACTCAACTAAGTAGATGACATATAAACTCTTGCAATTTACACAACCCTTAGTTGTAAATTCCTCCCCTGTTTGATGTGATGTGAATGACCTTGAAACATGTATGTGGTTGCAAGACATGCATGTGTTCCTACCACACCTGTAGGTACCTGTGCAATGTAACCAAGAGCTCCCAGAGGACTTGTCTTTTAAAAGACTGGGGGATAATATGTTCCCCTATGTAACATTACATTTTGCGGTAAAGGAACATCCCTTTTCTACTTCCTTTCTTAGTTTTCTGTCTCCCATCAATATGGGCAGATTCTTACTTATTATTTTACAGATCTGATCATATTGGTCAGAGAAGCTTGTCTCAAATCTTGGTTGAGAATGTTCAGATGACTATTTCCTCTGTGAGGTCCTGGACATATTCATAAGCATGGATTCACGACTCATGTGTAGAACCTCCTTGTAGGCTCTATCAACCACCCTTCTCGGATAACCTCTACTTCTCAGCCTTTGGCTGAGATTTTCACTCTCTCTCTGGAAGGAATCATTCAGGGTACAGTTCCTTTTCAGCCTCATAAATTGCCCTTTGGCTATGTCTCTAAGGACATGCCCGGGATGGCTGCAACGCAGATGTAATAGGCTGTTCCCTGAAATGGGCTTCCTAAAGAGAGTGGAAATCACTTTTCCTGTTGATCCTAACCCTCTCAGACACACATCCAAAAAAGTAATGCTTTCCTTCTGCCATTCATAGGTAAATTGAATGTCCACAATATTTAAATTTAGGTTTTCTACAAAACTTTTGCCAGATCTGGGTCAGAAGACCACACAATCAATAGGTCATCAATAAATCTAATGTACTTGACAATATGCTTTAAATAAACGCAAGTACCTCCATAGACATGGCACCTCTCCCACCAAACCATGAACAGGTTGGCGTACGACGGGGCGAATTTGGCACCCATCGCTGTGCCATGCCTCTGAGGGTAGTAGCGTCCCTGGAACATGAAAAAATGATGTTCCTGCAAAAATGTAATTGCCCTGATAAGAAATTCCTTCATCTCATTAAATAAATCTGTATACAAGTCCAAAAAATATATAATGGATATTAAACCATATTGGTGGGGAATGGAGGAGTACAGAGAGACCACATCTATGGTAAGCCAACTGTACTCGTCATTCCAATTGCTACTCTCTATCACCTGTAGGGTTTGGGTAGTGATCATTACAAAACTTGGCAATTTGGGTACAAGTGGCTGCAGAAATGAGTCAATCCATTTAGACAAGGGTTCCATGATGGACCCAATCCCAGCCACTACAGGACGGAAACTAAAAGACCGTATACGTGAACATATTTTAGCTATAGAACATCAGAGAGAGGATACTATCCTGTATAAACATTTTAAAGAGGTCCATAAGGGCAATACAGAAGCTCTAAAATTTTGGGGAATTAAGAAATTAGTGCAGGATGGGAGAAGAGGAAATATTGGCAAAAAATTACTTAAACATGAAGCAGAATATAACTTCAATTTTGGGACACTACACCCTAAAGGTTTAAATAGTGAGATGGATCTAAACTCCTTTATCTAAGTTGGTAATTATATAATGGTCTTTTATTGATTATTAGACTTAATTATATATTTTTTATTAAATGTCTTTCATTGACACATAGAGAGATGGCCTAGTGGTTACAAGCATCACTTTTTCCCTTTTTTCCCACAAAAAAATCCATGAGTTCGAATCCGGCCAACCGTGGTATTTGAAAATATAATTTTGTATAATTTTATATAATTTTATGATTTTGAATAAAATATTCCACCATCCCTGTCTTTTAAATGCCATTAATCAACTATGAAAATTTAGAGGGGTGAGTGATAGTCCTCTACCCCAATAGACTATTAAAAGATGGAACTGTATAAAATTGATAATGGAGGAGTTGAGAATTAGAAAACTCCACCATTATCAAAATAGAAAAAGGTAAGCAGATGAATAGCCAGCCTAATGGTTAAGGGAATTACCTCCTATGCAAAAGTCCCAGGGTTCAAATCCAATGAGGAAGAAGTTAATAGTAATTTTTTTTTACATAGACGTGACTAGATTAGTTAGTTAAATTACAAAGTTGTAGAAGTAATTGATAAGAAGACCATTATAGCAGAATGGTTAAGTATCTAAGCTCCCACCACTAAGGTTGCCAGTTCAAATCCAGCCTCGTTTTTATAGTATTTTTTTTGTATTATTTTTAACGTGAAGAGTTATTACGGCAATTTTATTTAAGGTTTATACACAATGATCTAATCTTTTTGTTAATTGGTCTTTTGATTTGATTGAGATATAAAGCAAATAGCTATGGGGAGACTGAACAAGTGTCATAGATAAAGATAAGAAATTATGTATTAATTAATTAGACACATTATTGTTTTAAGGTTAATCTTAATTAAAAGGTTCTAAAGAATGGAACCGGTTGAATATTAAGGTCAGCTATTAAGGAAGTGGAGAATTATTGACTATTAAACAGGCACAAAGTAACCATTTATAATTGACGAACGTGAAAACCACTATAGGGTTAATAAGAAACCCTATAAATGAGCAATCACAGCTGGAGGAAGGTATCTTGACAAAGGCTCCCTGGAGAGCTGAAACACGTAGAGACCATACCAGTATCCAGCTTGTTTGGAAAGACACAGACCACCTTGGCTCCCAGGACCGTTAAGCCAGTATTAGTGAATACATGCATCACTGAGCAGACGGTAGGAGCAGAAACCTACGGAAGTGTGCACACTTAGAAGAAATAGAAGCTTGTCGTCCAAGTTTGCTATAACTAACACAGCAAAATCCTGCTGGATCTCAGGCGAGTGGATGAAAGTGACCGCCTTCAACACTGGAACACTGGGTAAGTGAGAACTATAACAAAGCTTACCCTAGTTGTAACCGGAAGGATCCCCACCACTGAATGAACTGTGAATAGGTTACAAGACCTGTTATTATTCAAAAGACACTGTCGGCTATCAGAAGTTTTTTACCGATTTATGAGGAAGCCGTTGTTTTACAGATTGTGCCTAAATCCCGCTTGTACTTTGAAGGAAATTGACTACAACCTTTTAAAAGCCCAAGACTGATCATATTCAACACGGTCATTCTAATTAAGTTGAAATAGTAAAACTGACAGACCGCCGAGTCTCGAAGTTATTGAATGTATTTGTCAATAATCACTGCTTAAGTTTATAATGTTTTATTTTTATTAGTATTGCATATTTATTGTATAATATTGCATTTTTTATGGAAGAAAGAAGCTTGAACTATTTAGTGACATAGTCCTTAATAGTTTTGACTTAGGAGTAATCTGACACCGGTGTTTTAGTAAGTTTTTTATTATTGCAATTTTTGAATTGATTGTGATTATTATATAAAAGTGATATTAAACCGTTCATTTTGAATATACATCTATAGCTATTTGCTTTATTTATATACTAGATACTTTATTTATATCTTTATTATACAACTAATTGCCAGATAGCCCTAGGGCGCCACCTCCCCTTTTGTAGTTTTTTGGATCTTCCTAATTCTGATTGCACATGTGGTGAGGAGTGCAGTTAGGAGGTTGGCATTTCTGGTTTTAGCTTATCCACAGCTTACACACACCTTGTATACTCTGAAGGCCTTGAACATTGCCCGTAGTTCCAAAATATTGATCGATAGGGAGGACTCCTTCTGAGTCCACAAAGCTCCCCATCCGGATAGGCTTGCGTCCATAGTCATAATCTCCCAGGATGGTTTTAAGAAGCATGTCCCACGGAACAGAAGATTTGGACAGAGCCACCAAGAGAGAGATTCTCTCGACCGGCTGTCTAATACAATCTGTTGAGACAGATCTGATTGATCGCCATTCCACTGCCTCAGCATGCAGTTGTAAAGGTCTGAGACGGAACCTGGCAAAAGGAGTGATGTCCATTCAGGACACCATGAGACCAATTACCTCCATACACTGAGCCACAGAGGGACTCAAGGAGGTCCAGAGGGCAAGACATGCCAAAGTTAGCTTGCAACATCTCTGGTCTGATAGAAATATCCTCATGGATATGGAGTCTATTATAGTACCTAGGAATTCCACCCTTGTACTTCAGATAAGAGAACTCTTTTCCAAGTTTATCTTCCATCCATGTGATAGAAGAAGACTGAGAAGGGACTCTGAGAATTCTTCCGCAAGACGAAAGGATGGTGCTCGTCCAAGTATAGGGATACTGCAATACCCTGAGTTCTGGCAACGGCTAGAAGAGCCCCCAGAACCTTCGTAAAGATTCTTGGAGCAGTAGCTAGGCCAAACTGAAGGGCAATGTCCTTCATCATGGCATGATGAAGGACATGTAGTCCGAAACGTTGCTGTCTTTTTTGTGCTCTTGACTATGAAATAAATACTGAAGAATTATCCATTGGAGTGCTTCTATTCACTTTATTTTTGCATCCTTGAACCAGGCATCTGAAAAAAGAGTCTGCCCCCTACACGATCTGTTCTTGGATCGGGGGCCGTCCCTTCATGCCAATTTGTTTTCAGTGGGCTTCTTATTCTGCTTGGATTTATTCTAGGACAGAGACGGCTTCCAAGGACTCTTGGGTTGCTCAGGCTTGGAGGAGGATTGTTGTTGTCGGGATTTGTCAGAACTAAAATTAGACTTGTTCTTCTTATCTTGTGGTAGGAAGGCACCCTAGCCTCCGGTAACCAAAGAAATAATGGAGTCCAGGCCTGGACCAAATAAAATCTTTCCCTTGAAGGGAAGATAAAGGAATCTGGACTTAGAAGTCATATCCGCAGACCAAGACTTTAACCAGAGCGCCCGGCGGGCTAGGACCGCAAAGCCAGAGGCCTTTGCATTTAGGCGAAAAATGTGCATGTTCGCATCACAGATAAAAGAATTAGCAATTCTCAGAGCTTTAATTCTGTCTTGAATATCCTCGAGGGGAGACTCCACCTCAATGAGTTGAAACATCTTTCTCAGAAAGATTTCCATTTTCTTATCCATCGGCTCTCTGAACCAAGAACTATCCTCAAGAGGTATAGTAGTATGTTTAGCAAGCATAGAGATAGCACCATCCACCTTAGGAATGGAGCCCCACAAATCTAGTTGAGACTCCGGGACTGGGAACAACTTTTTAAAAGTAGACAAGGGGGAAAAGGAAGAACCAATTCTTTCCCATTCATTTTTAATAATGTTTGCCATCTTAACCAGCACAGGAAAAGTCAAAGGAACTTTCCTGTCTTCCTAAACTCTGTCTAATTTAGGTATCATACGTTCTTCAGGCAGCGCGGCCTCTGGAACCTCTAACATAGACAGAACCTCCTTTAATAAAAAACGCAAGTGCTGAATTTTAAATCTAAAGGACGGTTCCTCCGCAGCAGAATGTTTAGACGCTAAGGACTCCGACCCAGGAAGTTCACCCTCTGAAGCTAGAGATTAACTCATCCTCAGATAACTGGGACATAATAGCTAAATCTGATAAATATTTATATGACTCTGGGTCAGGAGAGCTATGTTTAACCTTTATCTTGCATTTGTTATAGCGAGGTAATGCACTAAGGGCCGCAGACACCGCCGTTTGTAATTGCACGACAAAGTCCGCAGGAAGAAGGCCCCCTCCGGATGAAGGATTAAATGTGCTACGGGGAACTGCAGGTGGAGTGGATAATGAAGCAAGGGTAGTAATTTCACGGGACGCAGAGTCCTGAGAGGTAGACGGCTCAGAGGGACTAAGAGCCTTAGTAGGCTTGTCTCCCTTCTTAGACTTTATAACGGTGTTAAGGCATGTGGAACATAATTGAGTGGGCAGGAAAACCACGGCCTCCTCACAATTTAAACAGGTATGATTTAGTACAGAAGGAGTACCTTCTAACATGTCAGAGTCCTCCATAGCTCAGGTTATACCCACACAAAGCTATGACTACGGCCTGTGTGCTGAAATGCGTAAGCTTTTCCTAACAGCTGTTTTTTGATACTTGTTTTTATACTTGGTGGCGAAATGGAAATTGACTTTTTAAAACCTGTATGCTGATGCACTAATAAAAGCTACGTTTTATAATTAGGATATCGCTCTTCTGTAATCTTTATACCCACACAAGGACACAAATAAATACGTTTTTTTATTATAGAAAACTGCACCTTTATAACCCCAATGGCTGGGACACTCACCACCTCCTAGACCCAGACAGTTAACAGAGGAACCGCTCTCTTCAGGTTCAAGTCTCAGCTGGAATGGAGGAAATGAACATAGACCACACCCGGTCACATGGAGTGCAAGACAGTACTTCCCTGTTATTACATGTACAGCAAGTAATAGGAGCTGTGCAACACTTTCAAAAACAAAATTTAAACTTAAAAGTGAAACCTGTTTGTTCCAGCCAAAAAAAGACCCAGATCTATCAGCCCAGGAAAAAAATCACACAAAGCAGCATGTTAATAATTAATACACTGATTAATTACCCCAACTGTTCAATAAACCCCCTTCAGAGGATATTCACCCTGGATCCTATCAAGGTATAAAGGAGCCAGATTGTGACCCTGTTATAGCATTTTATGTGTAAAAATTTAAACAATCTTAGCTCCAGGATCCATGCTGTGGAACAGAAAACAGCCTCTCAAGTGTGACAGTCTTATAGCAGGGCTCCTGACATGGACTTGAGTGAGAGAAAGCAGGCAGTGAAACTCATCAACACTGATTGCTTAGGAGCTATTAGCAGTATTCTGGATGGTTTTGCAGAATAACTTTCCCTGCATCTCCAGACTCTAACTTTCATCAATACTCTCACTGAGAGGTTGACATGAGTACTTAAAACTTAGTCCTATCTCGAAGGGCAGATACCCTTTTTCAGGACTTTGGCTGGGGTGTCTTTGCCTCCTCCTGGTGGCCAGGTGTTGTATTTCCCAACAGTAAGGAAAGAAGATATGGACTCTCCCTATATTAGGAAGGAAAAGAATATATAGTGTAACACTGTGATGTACCAAATTGTATAGAGAGTGTTTTTGACGGTATCTTACTCACATGAGATAAAGTTATAAAAAGCTCATTCACTGCGTACACCTGCTTTTATATTGGCAGGCAAACACTCTCCTAAGGGCTTTAAGAAATTAAATTTATTAAAACATATAAAATATGGTAAAACCATCCAATACACCAAACTACATATGTATAATCAGAGTCCTTTTTAGGAACAGCTAATACCAACTGCGAGCGGTTCACCATAATGATGATTGGGATATTGTGATCTATTCTCTATGTAGTTACTCCTCATGGGGGGTTGGAATGTTTTAGGGTCCTCATGATTATTTTGTACTCTATTATGGATGTACGCATTGTTATTTGAATGAGTATTCGTGCTATATTCACTATAGTGGGATCGTGGATAATTAGAATTCTTAGAATATCTGTTGTTATAAGTGTTGCTCCTATGTGTACGGTTGGTCTGGTTTACAGATGTTTTATCAGATGAGTTAATGTTTCTATTAGTATTGGTGCGGTTAAAGGTATAAACTTCGCCCTTGGAATAATCCTCCTCATCCCTAGCAAATTTCTTGTTTTTCTTTTTTACGATTTCATTTTGGTAATCATCAGCCCTATCATATACTGTTTTCCTCTGTGTTGCAGTCATTATGATGCATACATTTTTCTAAATCCTTTTGGGTTTTATAAATTTCTAAACCTATTGCATTATATAATTTTTGACAGTGTTTAATTAGAATGTCTATAAAGGTGTTTGCACAGACAGAGAGGGCTTCTTCCCATTCTTTTAGAACCTCAGTATTGTTCTTGAAGGAACAATTTTTGAGGACTCTTAAGAATCTGTTTTTTTATTTTATATTTTTGGAGGGTCTCTGAGTCCCACCAATGTCTGTGTTCAACCTTTAACAGATTTTCCAATTTATTAAATAAGGTGGGCATAGATGGATCTGTAGGATTCTCATTTATTTTCATTTTATCAGTGTTGATATTATTTCTCCGTCTATTAGATCTCTCTATAAAAGATAACATGGTCACCAAAGTCGACAACCCCTAGAGGACCAAATAAGTATAACTTAAGACTAAACTTATGAGAGGGAGCTAGAAGAGATAATAGGTGGTGCCCTTGGCAATCAGAAATATTGATACAGCTAAACTAAGCAGTGTGGTGTGACACAATCAACTGATGCAATAAAATATCCTTGGAAAGATAATCAAATATTGTGTACAGGTGGGTTTGTATATTTTTGCACATATATATGTGTTTGTGTGTATGTATATATATATATATATATATATATATGTATTATCCCTTCCTTTTATATCATCCTTATCCCCCTTCAGCAGTGTTTGGGAACATTTACGCATGATGGTCCTCACAGTAAATTCGCACTTAGTCTGACAGTCAGATACTAATGTGTTTGACAGCACAATATATATTATATTATTTTTTGCTTATTCCTTAGACTAAGTCATTAATGACACATTATGACCAAAGTATCCTTATAAAAATTTGTAACTTTATTTTTGGACTTATGTCTGCCCGTGATTGGTGAGGTTTGCATATTTAGTTGATTATTAGAGACTTCTGTATACTAGCAGGCTACGTCACTGAGCATTACTTTAGTGTCCTGCTGCTATGGCATCTGAGCCCAGTTCCCACCCACACACCACGTCACCATTGAGAATGATATTCAACCAATAGCGTCGGGACTTCAGCAGGTGTGTATAAGCATGTCTAAGCTATTATTGTCTGACATGTAGGTGTCTTGAAGCCACTCCCCCCTGCGCCACGAGAATCCGAGCTCTAAATGTTATTCTTGGTTAAAATCATTCACATCGTCATATGTTCAAGTCAACAAACATTCCATAAAAAGCTTTTTATGGAATATGTGTTTTATTCATACATGAGCGATACAGCCCGATATGTAATATAACATATAAATAAGAAAGGGCTTTCTGATTCTTTACCCTTAATGTATAAGGGTATACACACGCCGTGTATTCATTATATATATATATATATATATATATATATATATTTTTTTTCAGAACTAGTCTGCTTATACTAATGTCAGTAACAGGGGGCATGCTCTTCATATGTGCACAATATGCTTAAGACATAACAGTTCAACAACAGATAAAAAGTATGTTAGAGTAGAATAAAGATAATTTCTATTACATCAATTTTATTTTATTTCAGCATTTCTTGATTATATGTTCTTTATATATACACTATATAATTATATATTGTAGTATTATTTATTGATGTTCAATACTGATGTTATTTAGTATTTCTATATATTAACTTAGGACAGGCTCATGTAACTACTATGACAGGTTTAATTAGGCAACACTCACTTCAGGTGTTGCACATTGTTTAGGTTAATTGGTTTGGCATATATAGCAAGTGTTTTTTTTACCCATTGTATTAAAACCTGATGAAACATCCACTGGTTGGATGAGAAACGCATTGCTAGTATTTTTTTTATATATATTTTAATAAAGTAAGTTTTGATTATACTTACCACTTGCTGCCATTCCTTTTTACCACTCTTTTGTCCTTCCTTCTGGATTGCTGGGAGTTCCTGCCTTACCGGGTATCAGTCTACTGGGTGACTGTGGGTGACCAAGGGGAGGTGTATCACCAAATGTTAGTACATTTATTACCACATGCACCTTCATTTGGCCATACAATACTAGGCCATATTGGCATTTGTATCTGTTTATACCTTCTACAGATTGCTAATTAGCCATTGGAGGTCAGTCTGCTGGGTGACTGTATATGATCCCAGGTTGCCTCTTCTACACCACTAGGGGTGTCTCACCAAATTTGAGTGTGTTATTACACTGATATTTGTTAATATCTCTGTCAAACAATATTAGAAGCAGTATTAGGTTGGTCAGAATGAATTATCATTTTTAAACATGTCACATAAATAAGTTGGAGCAGATACTTTAAGCTTTTTACTATATACACAATATAGTTGTGTGAAAACCCAGACATGAACAATCCAGAGGGCTTAAGTGCACTATCCTGATGTGTGCAGACCCGATGGCCGGCTAGCAGTAAAAAAAATACACGCTAAAAATCAGGTGTGTGCAAATGTTTGTAAAGGAGAATAAAAATAAATATGATACTGTCACATGGTTATATATATATATCAAATAAATATATAACTATAAATGCTAACTAGGCTACAAAGTGTTGTATAATGTAGATAAATAAGAGAAGGCAAAAGACAAGTACCTGCGACCAATATGGAAGGTTTGTAACAAAATGCCCCATGAGGTGAAAAAGAAAGTCACAAACCATACCCATATACATCCCTCTGACAAACACTGTACTCTGAGGGAAAAATGGGCCTCAACATAGATTGAAAGCCCCTCTCTCACATCTTCCTTCTTGACCACCTCCAGTAGATGCAAAGACAAGACTGAGGTACCTGTGAGGTAGTAGGGGTTTTATAGAGCTCTTGGAAAATCTTTGCCTCCTCCTAGTGGTAGGGAAGAGTAGTTCGCAGGAGTAATGGATCATGTACTCTCACCTCCTGTATTACAGAAAAACTTTTCTTAAAGGGACACTGAACCCAATTTTTTTTCTTTCGTGATTCAAATAGAGCATGCAATTGAAACAACTGCCTAATTTACTCCTATTATCAATTTTTTCTTCTTTCTCTTGCTTTCTTTATTTGAAAAAGAAGGCATCTAAGCTATTTTTTGGTTCAAACCATGGTAAGCACTTGTTTATTGGTAGGTGAATTTATCCACCAATCAGCAAGAACACCACAGTGTGTTCACCAAAAATGGGCCGGCATCTAAACTTACATTCTTGCATTTCAAATAAAGATACCAAGAGAATCTGAATCATGATAGAAAAAAAAATTGGGTTCAGTCTCCCTTTAAGGAATACTGATGTTGAATTTGTTCCTGTACATAAATACTGGAATGTTTTATGACAGAAATACAGAGTGTTAGATAAATAGGCTATTGTTATCTCTAGGTTTTCCATCATTTTAATAAGGAGTCACATTGGAAACCCCACAAAAAAAACGTGTTATGCCCTTTACAGTGTAATAAATAGAAGCTAAACATAGTAGAAACCAATGCAAAAATCCAACTAATTGATGAAAAAAGTATTTCTACTATTTGATTTAAAGCAAAATGACACCCAATTTTAATTTTATGATTCAGATAGAGCATACCATTTTAAACAACTTTCAAATGTACTTCTATTTTCTAGTTTGCTTAGTTCTCTTGGTACACTTTGTTAATAACCATACCAAGGTAGGCTCAGGAGCTGTGAGATAGCTGCCGATTGATGGTAGCTTCCAGTAGTGCATTGCTGCTCTTTCAACAAAGCATATCAAGAGAATAAAACAAAAACATAATTTATGCTTACTATTATGTTTTCCTTCCATAAGGCAGGGAGAATCCTCGACTTCATTCCTTACTGTGAAAACAATACCCAAGCTCCAGCTGACACTGAAGGAATAATGGGAGGGAACAAAAAATAAATACATAAAAGGAGGCAGACACTATTCTGAGGGCACCACAGCCTACAAAACTTTTGTCCCGAAAGCTGCTTCAGCCAAAGCAAACACATAAAACTTGTAAAATTTACAAAAAGTGTGTAAGGAACACCAGGTAGCCGCCTTACAAATCTGATCCATAGAGACTTCATTCTTAAAAGCCCAGGAGGAAGCCACTGCTCTAGTGGAATGAGCTGTAATTCTCTCAGGAAGCTGTCCCGCTGTCCCATAAGCTAAGCGGATGACACTCAACCAGAAAGATAGGGAAGTTATAGTAGCCTTCTGCCCCTTATGCTTCCCCGTATAGATGACAAAGAGGAAGACTGAATTCCTTAGTAGCCTGAAGATAGAATTTCAGGGCACGAACCTCATCTAGGATTATGAAGAAGGATTAGGACACAAAGAAGCAACAAATGATTGATTATTACGATCCGATACCACCTTAGGGAGGAACCCTAATTTAGTACGTAAAACCCTCTTATCAGCATGGAAAAACATAATTTATGCTTACCTGATAAATTTATTTCTCTTGTAGTGTATCCAGTCCACGGATCATCCATTACTTGTGGGATATTCTCCTTCCCAACAGGAAGTTGCAAGAGGATCACCCACAGCAGAGCTGTTATATAGCTCCTCCCCTAACTGCCATATCCAGTCATTCGACCGAAACTAGCCGAGAAAGGAGAAGTCATAGGGTGCAGTGGTGACTGTAGTTTAATTAAAATTTAGACCTGCCTTAAAAGGACAGGGCGGGCCGAGGACTGGATACACTACAAGAGAAATAAATTTATCAGGTAAGCATAAATTATGTTTTCTCTTGTTAAGTGTATCCAGTCCATGGATCATCCATTACTTGTGGGATACCAATACCAAAGCTAAAGTACACAGATGATGGGAGGGACAAGGCAGGTACTTAAACGGAAGGGACCACTGCCTGTAGAACCTTTCTCCCAAAAATAGCCTCCGAAGAAGCAAAAGTATCAAATTTGTAAAATTTTGAAAAGGTATGAAGCGAAGACCAAGTCGCCGCTTTGCAAATCTGTTCAACAGAAGCCTCATTTTTAAAGGCCCAGGTGGAAGCCACAGCTCTAGTAGAATGAGCTGCAATTCTTTCAGGGGGCTGCTGTCCAGCAGTCTCGTAGGCTAAGCCTATTATGCTCCGAAGCCAAAAAGAAAGAGAGGTTGCCGAAGCCTTTTGACCTCTCCTCTGTCCAGAGTAAATGACAAACAAGGAAGATGTTTGACGAAATTCCTTAGTCGCTTATAAGTAAAACTTTAAAGCACGGACTACGTCTAGATTATGTAACAGACGTTCCTTCTTTGAAGAAGGATTAGGACACAATGATGGAACAACAATCTCTTGATTGATATTCTTGTTAGAAACTACCTTAGGTAAAAACCCAGGTTTTGTACGCAGAACTACTTTATCTGTATGGAAAATCAGATAAGGAGAATCACATTGTAAGGCCGATAACTCAGAGACTCTACGAGCCGAGGAAATAGCCATCAAAAACAGAACTTTCCAAGATAAAAGTTTGATATCAATGGAATGAAGGGGTTCAAACGGAACTCCTTGAAGAACTTTAAGAACCAAGTTTAAGCTCCATGGGGGAGCAACAGGTTTAAACACAGGCTTAATTCTATGGAAAAAGTGTGTTTAGGGTTAGCGCTAAATTAAAGCTTAAAAAGGTGTAGAGATATGTATTCTGTAAGATTTATATTATTCTTATATAATGATATTCATATCAACAATGTGTTTCATTAAAATTTTTTAATAAAAATTAAAAATACAAATAAAGATGGATGCCGGCATCAATTCTAAATGGAAAATTATATACAATGTATACAAGAATGAAACGTTATGTTTTAAAACAATGTAGCAAGATAAATAAAAGCAATTTGAACAGGTTTTGAGTAGTATACTTTAGAGAAAAATAGCGATTGTCACCGTGCATATAGGTGTTAGATATTTACATTGATATTACCTTATATGCAGAGATTTGTGTGTATTCGCTATTTCAATGGACCGGGACTCTCAGTGTTCAGTCCTGTATTTACTATGTTTTTTGAAACAGTTTCTGTTTCTCGGTAGTTCTCTCAAAAGAAAGGTAGGTCAAAGTTCCAACTATATTTTTCTTTGCCGTATGATGTCCTTGTCCTGACACTCTTCTCAGTATCAACTCCGTAGTCTGTGATGGCTTTGTATGCGTATCATATACGCCGTATTGGATGTCTGTGTGACAGTGAAATCTCTGTTTTTGTTGTGGGGAGTTTTCTCCCTGTGGGCAATTTCCTCCAAGTGGTTGAAGAGAAGTAGCTTGTTTGTTGAGTCTCCGCTGTCTTATTTCACAGCGGTTGAATTCTAAGAAGAATAGTGATCAGATCATGGGTCAGGAATTATACTTATAGAACTCCACACGCTTTTGTTTAGTTCAAAGTACCCAACCTACTGCACTATATCAAACTTAAATGAAAGTATCAAAGAGTAGCAATCTTTCCAGTGAGCAAAGTTCTACGCGTTTCAGCCCTTGGGCCTTTATCATCTAGTGCATCTACTAGAGTCGCCTTGGGATCCCTGGATCTTGACCCGTAGCAAGGAACCTTGAAGTTCTGACGAGACGCCATCAGATCCATGTCTGGAATGCCCCATAATTGAGTTATTTGGGCAAAGATCTCCGGGTGGAGTTCCCACTCCCCCGGATGGAATGTCTGACGACTCAGATAATCCGCCTCCCAGTTTTCCACACCTGGGATGTGGATCGCAGACAGGTGGCAGGAGTGATCCTCCGCCCATTGAATTATTTTGGTCACTTCTTTCATCGCCAGGGAACTCCCTGTTCCCCCCTGATGATTGATATACGCAACAGTCGTCATGTTGTCTGATTGGAATCTTATGAATCTGGCCTTTGCTAGTTGAGGCCAAGCCCTGAGAGCATTGAATATCGCTCTCAGTTCCAGAATGTTTATCGGGAGAAGAGACTCTTCCCGAGACCATAGACCCTGAGCTTTCAGGGATTCCCAGACCGCGCCCCAGCCCACTAGACTGGCGTCGGTCGTGACAATGACCCACTCTGGTCTGCGGAAGCTCATTCCCTGGGATAGATGGTCCAGGGTCAGCCACCAACGGAGTGAATCTCTGGTCTTCTGATCTACTTGAATCATTGGAGACAAGTCTGTATAGTCCCCATTCCACTGTTTGAGCATGCACAGTTGTAATGGTCTTAGATGAATTCGTGCAAAAGGAACTATGTCCATTGCTGCAACCATCAACCCTACTACTTCCATGCACTGCGCTATGGAAGGACGTGGAACAGAATGAAGAACTTGACAAGTGCTTAGAAGTTTAGACTTTCTGACCTCTGTCAGAAAAATCCTCATTTCTAAGGAATCTATTATTGTTCCCAAGAAGGGAACTCTTGTTGACGGAGACAGAGAACTTTTTTCTATGTTCACCTTCCATCCGTGTGATCTGAGAAAGGCCAGAACGATGTCTGTATGAGCCTTTGCTTTTGACAGGGACGACGCTTGTATTAGAATGTCGTCCAAGTAAGGTACTACTGCAATGCCCCTCGGTCTTAGAACCGCTAGAAGGGAACCTAGTACCTTTGTGAAAATCCTTGGAGCAGTGGCTAACCCGAATGGGAGGGCCACAAACTGGTAATGTTTGTCCAGAAAGGCGAACCTTAGGAACTGATGATGTTCTTTGTGGATAGGAATATGTAGGTACGCATCCTTTAGATCCACGGTAGTCATAAATTGACCTTCCTGGATAGTGGGTAGAATCGTTCGAATGGTTTCCATCTTGAACGATGGTACCCTGAGAAATTTGTTTAGGATCTTCAAATCCAAAATTGGTCTGAAAGTTCCCTCTTTTTTGGGAACTACGAAAAGATTGGAATAAAATCCCATTCCTTGTTCCTTTATTGGAACTGGGTGTATCACTCCCATATTTAACAGGTCTTCTACACAATGTAAGAACGCCTGTCTCTTTATTTGGTTTGAGGATAAGTGAGACATGTGGAACCTTCCCCTTGGGGGTAGTTCCCTGAATTCCAGGAGATAACCCTGAGAAACTATTTCTAGCGCCCAGGGATCCTGAACATCTCTTGCCCAAGCCTGAGCAAAGAGAGAGAGTCTGCCCCCTACTAGATCCGGTCCCGGATCGGGGGCTACTCCTTCATGCTGTTTTGTTAGCAGCAGCAGGCTTCTTGGCCTGCTTACCCTTGTTCCAGCCTTGCATCGGTTTCCAGGCTGGTTTGGGTTGTGAGGCATTACCCTCTTGCTTAGAGGATGCAGAATTAGAGGCCGGTCCGTTCCTGAAATTGCGAAAGGAACGAAAATTAGACTTATTTTTGGCCTTGAAAGGCCTATCTTGTGGAAGGGCGTGGCCCTTTCCCCCAGTGATGTCTGAAATAATCTCTTTCAATTCTGGTCCAAATAGAGTTTTACCTTTGAAAGGGATGTTAAGCAATTTTGTCTTGGATGACACATCCGCTGACCAAGACTTTAGCCAAAGCGCTCTGCGCGCCACGATTGCAAACCCTGAATTTTTCGCCGCTAATCTAGCTAATTGCAAAGCGGCATCTAAAATAAAAGAGTTAGCCAACTTAAGTGCGTGAACTCTGTCCATAACCTCCTCATATGGAGTCTCTCTACTAAGCGAGTTTTCTAGTTCCTCGAACCAGAACCACGCTGCTGTAGTGACAGGAACAATGCACAAAATGGGTTGTAGAAGGTAACCTTGCTCTACAAAAATCTTTTTAAGCAAACCCTCCAATTTTTTATCCATAGGATCTTTGAAAGCACAACTATCCTCGATAGAAATAGTAGTGCGTTTGTTTAGAGTAGAAACTGCCCCCTCGACCTTAGGGACTGTCTGCCATAAGTCCTTTCTGGGGTCGACCATAGGAAATAATTTCTTAAATATAGGGGGGGGGGGGGGAAAACTAAAGGTATGCCGGGCTTTTCCCACTCCTTATTCACTATGTCCGCCACCCGCTTGGGTATAGGAAAAGCGTCGGGGTGCACCGGAACCTCTAGGAACTTGTCCATCTTGCATAATTTCTCTGGAATGACCAAGTTGTCACAATCATCCAGAGTAGATAACACCTCCTTAAGCAGTGCGCAGAGATGCTCTAATTTAAATTTAAATGTCACAACATCAGGTTCAGCTTGTTGAGAAATTTTTCCTGAATCTGAAATTTCCCCATCTGACAAAACCTCCCTCATGGCCACTTCAGATTGGTGTGAGGGTATGACAGAACAATTATCATCAGCGCCCTCCTGCTCTTCAGTGTTTAAAACAGAGCAATCGCGCTTTCTCTGATATGCAGGCATTTTGGATAAAATATTTGCTATGGAGTTATCCATTACAGCCGTTAATTGTTGCATGGTAATAAGCATTGGCGCGCTAGATGTACTAGGGGCCTCCTGCGCGGGCAAAACTGGTGTAGACACAGTAGGGGATGATGTAGTATCATGTTTACTCCCCTCATCTGAGGAATCATCTTGGGCAATTTCATTATCTGTGGCAGTACTGTCCTTACTTTGTTTGGACGCTATGGCACAATTATCACACAAATTCAAATGGGGAGACACATTGGCTTTCATACATATAGAACATAGCTTATCCGAAGGCACAGACATGTTAAATAGGCTTAAACTTGTCAATAAAGCACAAAAAACGTTTTAAAACAAAACCGTTACTGTCTCTTTAAATTTTAAACAGAAAACACTTTATTACTGAATAGGTGAAAAAGTATGAAGGAATTGTTAAAAAATTACCAAAATTTCACCACAGTGTCTTAAAGCATTAAGAGTATTGCACACCAAATTTCAGAGCTTTAACCCTTAAAATAACGGAACCGGAGCCGTTTGCAAATTTAACCCCTATACAGTCCCAGCTATAGCCTTTGCTGAGACCTAACCAAGCCCAGAGGGGAATACGATACCAAGTGACGCCTTCTAGAAACTTTTCCAGCAATTTTCAGATCCTCACACATGCATCTGCATGTCCTGCTCTCAAAAAACAACTGCGCAAGTTTATAAATGTGAATTATCAGCATAAACATGAATAAAATGCCCAAATAAAGCAATCGATTTAGCCCATAAAAGTGTCTACCAGTTTTATAGCCCATATTAAGCCCTTTATTCTGTTTGTTTGACTGAGAAAATGGCTTACCGGTCCCCATGAGGGGAAATGACAGCCTTCCAGCATTACATGGTCTTGTTAGAAATATGGCTAGTCATACCTTAAGCAGAAAAGTCTGCTAACTGTTTCCCCCAACTGAAGTTACTTCATCTCAACAGTCCTATGTGGAAACAGCAATCGATTTTAGTTACTGTCTGCTAAAATCATCTTCCTCTCACAAACAGAAATCTTCATCCTTTTCTGTTTCAGAGTAAATAGTACATACCAGCACTATTTTAAAATAACAAACACTTGATAGAAGAATAAAAAACTACATTTAAACACCAAAAAACTCTTAACCATCTCCGTGGAGATGTTGCCTGTGCAACGGCAAAGAGAATGACTGGGGTGGGCGGAGCCTAGGAGGGACTATATGGCCAGCTTTGCTGGGACTCTTTGCCATTTCCTGTTGGGGAAGAGATATTCCCACAAGTAAGGATGACGCCGTGGACCGGACACACCAATGTTGGAGAAATCCGCCTCCCAGTTCTCTACACCTGGGATATGGATCGCTGATAGGTGTCAAGAGTGTTTCTCTGCCCAGCGAATTATCTTGGATACTTCTAACATCGCTAGGGAGATTCTGGTCCCCCCCTTGATGATTGATGTAAGCCACAGTCGTGATGTTGTCCGACTGAAATCTGATGAACCTCAGTGTTGCTAACTGAGGCCAAGCTAGAAGAGCATTGAATATTGCTCTTAACTCCAGAATA
Source organism: Bombina bombina (assembly GCF_027579735.1). Taxonomy (NCBI): domain Eukaryota; kingdom Metazoa; phylum Chordata; class Amphibia; order Anura; family Bombinatoridae; genus Bombina; species Bombina bombina. Next base: position 460,040,207 of record NC_069499.1, read on the forward strand.
TTTATTGGGAGGAGTTTCTCCTCCTGAGTCCACGATCCCTGAGCCTTCAGGGAATTCCAGACTGCACCCCAACCTAGAAGGCTGGCCTGTGAAAGGTCATACCCTTGGACAGATGGACCCGAGATAGCCACCAGAGAAGAGAATCTCTGGTCTCTTGATCCAGATTTAGTAGAGGGGACAAATCTGTGTAATCCCCATTCCACTGACTTAGCATGCATAATTGCAGCGGTCTGGGATGTAGGCGCGCAAATGGCACTATGTCCATCGCCGCTACCATTAAGCCGATCACTTCCATGCACTGAGCCACTGACGGGCGCGGAATGGAATGAAGAACACGGCAGGAATTTAGAAGCTTTGATAACTTGGACTCCGTCAGGTACATTTTCATTTCTACAGAATCTATCAGAGTTCCTAGGAAGGACACTCTTGTGAGGGGTGATAGAGAACTCATTTCCTCGTTCACTTTCCACCCATGCAACCTCAGAAATGCCAGTACTATGTGCGTATGAGATCTGGCAATTTGGAAATTTGACGCCTGTATCAGGATGTCGTCTAGATAAGGGGCCATTGATATGCCCCGTGGTCTTAGGACCGCCAGAAGGGATCCCAGAACCTTTGTAAAAATTCTTGGGGCTGTAACTAACCCGAAGGGAAGAGCCACAAACTGGTAATGCCTGTCTAGAAAGGCAAACCTTAGGAACCGATGATGGTCTTTGTGAATCGGTATGTGAAGGTAAGCATCCTTCAAATCCACTGTGGTCATGAACTGACCCTCCTGGATCATAGGTAGGATGGTCCGAATAGTTTCCATTTTGAACGATGGAACTCTGAGGAACTTGTTTAAGATCTTTAGATCCAAAATTGGTCTGAAGGTTCCCTCTTTTTTGGGAACCACAAACAGATTTGAATAAAATCCCTGTCCCTGTTCCGTCTGTGGAACTGGATGGATCACTCCCATTACTAGGAGGTCTTGCATACAGCGTAAGAATGCCTCTTTCTTTATCTGGTTTACAGATAATCTCGAAAGGTGAAATCTCCCTTGTGGGGGGGAAGCTTTGAAGTCCAGAAGATATCCCTGAGATATGATCTCCAACGCCCAGGGATCCTGAACATCTCTTGCCCACGCCTGGGCGTATAGAGAAAGTCTGCCCCCTACTAGATCCGTTACCGGATAGGGGGCCGTTCCTTCATGCTGTTTTAGAGGCAGCAGCAGGCTTTCTGGCCTGCTTGCCTTTGTTCCAAGCCTGGTTAGATTTCCAGGCCGGCTTGGATTGAGCAAAAGTTCCCTCTTGTTTTGAAGCAGAGGAAGTTGATGCTGCACTTGCCTTGTAGTTTCGAAAGGCACGAAAATTAGACTGTTTGGCCCTTGATTTGGCCCTGTCCTGAGGAAGGGTGTGATCCTTTCCTCCAGTAATGTCAGCAATAATTTCCTTCAAACCAGGCCCGAATAGGGTCTGCCCCTTGAAAGGAATGTTAAGTAATTTAGACTTAGAAGTCACGTCAGCTGACCAGGATTTAAGCCATAGCGCCCTACGCGCCTGGATGGCGAATCCAGAATTCTTAGCCGTTAGTTTAGTCAAATGAACAATGGCATCAGAAACAAAAGAATTAGCTAGCTTAAGTGTTCTAAGCTTGTCAAGTATTTCAGTCAATGGAGTAGCTGTCTGAAAGGCCTCTTCCAGAGACTCAAACCAGAACGCCGCAGCAGCAGTGACAGGCGCAATGCATGCAAGGGGCTGCAGGATAAAACCTTGTTGAATAAACATTTTCTTAAGGTAACCTTCTAATTTTTTATCCATTGGATCTGAAAAAGCACAACTGTCCTTGACAGGGAAAGTGGTACGCTTTGCTAAAGTAGAAACTGCTCCCTCCACCTTAGGGACCATCTGCCATAGGTCCCGTGTGGTGGCGTCTATTGGAAACATTTTTCTAAAAATGGGAGGGGGGGAAAACGGCACACCGGGTCTGTCCCACTCCTTATTAATAATTTCTGTAAACCTTTTAGGTATAGGAAAAACGTCAGTACACACCGGCACTGCATAGTATTTATCCAGTCTACACAATTTCTCTGGCACTGCAATTGTGTCACAGTCATTCAGAGCAGCTAAAACCTCTCCAAGCAACACCCGGAGGTTCTCAAGCTTAAATTTAAAAGTAGACATATCTGAATCAGGTTTCCCCGAGTCAGAGACGTCACCCACAGACTGAAGCTTTCCTTCCTCAGCTTCTGCATATTGTGACGCAGTATCAGACATGGGCCTTAAAACATCCGCGCGCTCTGTATTACGCCTAACCCCAGAGCTATCGCGCTTGCCTCTATATTCAGGCAGTCTGGCTAATACCGCTGACAGGGTATTATCCATGATCGCCGCCATGTCTTGTAAAGTAATCGCTATGGGCGTCTTTGATGTACTTGGCGCCATTCTAGCATGAGTCCCTTGAGCGGGAGTCAAAGGATCTGACACGTGGGGGGAGTTAGTCGGCATAACTTCCCCCTCGTCAGAATCTTTTGGTGATATTTTTTTTTAAAGATGAAGGCTGATCTTTATTATTTAAAGTGAAATCAATACATTTAGTACACATTCTCCTATGGGGTTCCACCATGGCTTTTAAACATAATGCACAAAGAGGTTCCTCTATGTCAGACATGTTTATACAGACTAGCAATGAGATTAGCAAGCTTGGAAAACACTTTAAATCAAGTTAACAAGCAAATATTAAAAACGTTACTGTGCCTTTAAGAGAAACACATTTTGTCAAAATTTGAAATAACAGTGAAAAAAGGCAGTTAAACTAACAACATTTTTACAGTGTATGTAACAAGTTAGCAGAGTATTGCACCCACTTGCAAATGGATGATTAACCCCTTAATGCAAAAAACGGATTGACAAATGAAAAACAACATTTTTTGATAGTCACAATAAACTGCCACAGCTCAACTGTGGCTTTACCTTCCTCAATAAACGACTTTTAAAGCCTTTTGAGCCCTTCAGAGATGTCCTATACCATGCAGGAAACTGTTGAGGGAAGCTGGATGTCTCTGTCTATAATTTTAAGTGCGCAACAAAGCTCTAAAATAGGCCCCTCCCACTCTTAATACTACAGTGGAAAGCCTCAGGAAACTGTTTCTAGGCAAAAATCAAGCCAGCCATGTGGAAAGCACTAAGCCCCAATAAGTTTTATCACCAAAGCATATATAAAAACGATTAAACATGCCAGCAAACATTTTATATTGCATAATTATAAGAGTCTATAGCTCTCACAGTAAGCCTGTTACTAGTCGTTATTAAATCACTGTATTTAGGCTTAACTTACATTAATCCGGTATCAGCAGCATTTTCTAGCAATTCCATCCCTAGAAAAACTTAAAAACATAATTTATGTAAGAACTTACCTGATAAATTCATTTCTTTCATATTAACAAGAGTCCATGAGCTAGTGACGTATGGGATATACATTCCTACCAGGAGGGGCAAAGTTTCCCAAACCTTAAAATGCCTATAAATACACCCCTCACCACACCCACAAATCAGTTTAACGAATAGCCAAGAAGTGGGGTGATAAGAAAAAAAGTGCGAAGCATATAAAATAAGGAATTGGAATAATTGTGCTTTATACAAAAAAATCATAACCACCACAAAAAAGGGTGGGCCTCATGGACTCTTGTTAATATGAAAGAAATGAATTTATCAGGTAAGTTCTTACATAAATTATGTTTTCTTTCATGTAATTAACAAGAGTCCATGAGCTAGTGACGTATGGGATAATGACTACCCAAGATGTGGATCTTTCCACACAAGAGTCACTAGAGAGGGAGGGATAAAATAAAGACAGCCAATTCCTGCTGAAAATAATCCACACCCAAAATAAAGTTTAACGAAAAACATAAGCAGAAGATTCAAACTGAAATCGCTGCCTGAAGAACTTTTCTACCAAAAACTGCTTCAGAAGAAGAAAATACATCAAAATGGTAGAATTTAGTAAAAGTATGCAAAGAGGACCAAGTTGCTGCTTTGCAGATCTGGTCAACCGAAGCTTCATTCCTAAACGCCCAGGAAGTAGATACTGACCTAGTAGAATGAGCTGTAATTCTCTGAGGCGGAATTTTACCCGACTCAACATAGGCAAGATGAATTAAAGATTTCAACCAAGATGCCAAAGAAATGGCAGAAGCTTTCTGGCCTTTCCTAGAACCGGAAAAGATAACAAATAGACTAGAAGTCTTACGGAAAGATTTCGTAGCTTCAACATAATATTTCAAAGCTCTAACAACATCCAAAGAATGCAACGATTTCTCCTTAGAATTCTTAGGATTAGGACATAATGAAGGAACCACAATTTCTCTACTAATGTTGTTGGAATTCACAACCTTAGGTAAAAATTCAAAAGAAGTTCGCAACACCGCCTTATCCTGATGAAAAATCAGAAAAGGAGACTCACAAGAAAGAGCAGATAATTCAGAAACTCTTCTAGCAGAAGAGATGGCCAAAAGGAACAAAACTTTCCAAGAAAGTAATTTAATGTCCAATGAATGCATAGGTTCAAACGGAGGAGCTTGAAGAGCTCCCAGAACCAAATTCAAACTCCAAGGAGGAGAAATTGACTTAATGACAGGTTTTATACGAACCAAAGCTTGTACAAAACAATGAATATCAGGAAGAATAGCAATCTTTCTGTGAAAAAAAAAAAACAGAAAGAGCGGAGATTTGTCCTTTCAAAGAACTTGCGGACAAACCCTTATCTAAACCATCCTGAAGAAACTGTAAAATTCTCGGTATTCTAAAAGAATGCCAAGAAAAATGATGAGAAAGACACCAAGAAATATAAGTCTTCCAGACTCTATAATATATCTCTCGAGATACAGATTTACGAGCCTGTAACATAGTATTAATCACGGAGTCAGAGAAACCTCTTTGACCAAGAATCAAGCGTTCAATCTCCATACCTTTAAATTTAAGGATTTCAGATCCGGATGGAAAAAAAGGACCTTGCGACAGAAGGTCTGGTCTTAACGGAAGAGTCCATGGTTGGCAAGATGCCATCCGGACAAGATCCGCATACCAAAACCTGTGAGGCCATGCCGGAGCTATTAGCAGAACAAACGAGCATTCCCTCAGAATCTTGGAGATTACTCTTGGAAGAAGAACTAGAGGCGGAAAGATATAGGCAGGATGATACTTCCAAGGAAGTGATAATGCATCCACTGCCTCCGCCTGAGGATCCCGGGATCTGGACAGATACCTGGGAAGTTTCTTGTTTAGATGAGAGGCCATCAGATCTATCTCTGGGAGCCCCCACATTTGAACAATCTGAAGAAATACCTCTGGGTGAAGAGACCATTCGCCCGGATGCAACGTTTGGCGACTGAGATAATCCGCTTCCCAATTGTCTACACCTGGGATATGAACCGCAGAGATTAGACAGGAGCCGGATTCCGCCCAAACCAAAATTCGAGATACTTCTTTCATAGCCAGAGGACTGTGAGTCCCTCCTTGATGATTGATGTATGCCACAGTTGTGACATTGTCTGTCTGAAAACAAATGAACGATTCTCTCTTCAGAAGAGGCCAAAACTGAAGAGCTCTGAAAATTGCACGGAGTTCCAAAATATTGATCGGTAATCTCACCTCCTGAGATTCCCAAACTCCTTGTGCCGTCAGAGATCCCCACACAGCTCCCCAACCTGTGAGACTTGCATCTGTTGAAATTACAGTCCAGGTCGGAAGAACAAAAGAAGCCCCCTGAATTAAACGATGGTGATCTGTCCACCACGTTAGAGAGTGTCGAACAATCGGTTTTAAAGATATTAATTGATATATCTTCGTGTAATCCCTGCACCATTGGTTCAGCATACAGAGCTGAAGAGGTCGCATGTGAAAACGAGCAAAGGGGATCGCGTCCGATGCAGCAGTCATAAGACCTAGAATTTCCATGCATAAGGCTACCGAAGGGAATGATTGAGACTGAAGGTTTCGACAAGCTGTAATCAATTTTAGACGTCTCTTGTCTGTTAAAGACAGAGTCATGGACACTGAATCTATCTGGAAACCCAGAAAGGTTACCCTTGTTTGAGGAATCAAAGAACTTTTTGGTAAATTGATCCTCCAACCATGATCTTGAAGAAACAACACAAGTCGATTCGTATGAGACTCTGCTAAATGTAAAGACTGAGCAAGTACCAAGATATCGTCCAAATAAGGAAATACCACAATACCCTGTTCTCTGATTACAGACAGAAGGGCACCGAGAATCTTTGTGAAAATTCTTGGAGCTGTAGCAAGGCCAAACGGTAGAGCCACAAATTGGTAATGCTTGTCTAGAAAAGAGAATCTCAGGAACTGATAATGATCTGGATGAATCGGAATATGCAGATATGCATCCTGTAAATCTATTGTGGACATATAATTCCCTTGCTGAACAAAAGGCAATATAGTCCTACAGTTACCATCTTGAACGTTGGTATCCTTACATAACGATTCAATAATTTTAGATCCAGAACTGGTCTGAAGGAATTCTCCTTCTTTGGTACAATGAAGAGATTTGAATAAAACCCCATCCCCTGTTCCGGAACTGGAACTGGCATAATTACTCCAGCCAACTCTAGATCTGAAACACAATTCAGAAATGCTTGAGCTTTCACTGGATTTACTGGGACACGGGAAAGAAAAAATCTCTTTGCAGGAGGTCTCATCTTGAAACCAATTCTGTACCCTTCTGAAACAATGTTCTGAATCCAAAGATTGTGAACAGAATTGATCCAAATTTCTTTGAAAAAACGTAACCTGCCCCCTACCAGCTGAACTGGAATGAGGGCCGTACCTTCATGTGAACTTAGAAGCAGGCTTTGCCTTTCTAGCAGGCTTGGATTTATTCCAGACTGGAGATGGTTTCCAAACTGAAACTGCTCCTGAGGACGAAGGATCAGGCTTTTGTTCTTTGTTGAAACGAAAGGAACGAAAACGATTGTTAGCCCTGTTTTTACCTTTAGATTTTTTATCCTGTGGTAAAAAAGTTCCTTTCCCACCAGTAACAGTTGAAATAATAGAATCCAACTGAGAACCAAATAATTTGTTTCCCTGGAAAGAAATGGAAAGTAGAGTTGATTTAGAAGCCATATCAGCATTCCAAGTCTAATAATATCAAAAATGGCATCACAGATAAAATTATTAGCATGCTGGAGAAGAATAATAATATCATGAGAATCACGATTTGTTACTTGTTGCGCTAGAGTTTCCAACCAAAAACTTGAAGCTGCAGCAACATCAGCCAATGATATAGCAGGTCTAAGAAGATTACCTGAACACAGATAAGCTTTTCTTAGAAAAGATTCAATTTTTCTATCTAAAGGATCCTTAAACGAGGTACCATCTGACGTAGGAATGGTAGTACGTTTAGCAAGGGTAGAAATAGCCCCATCAACTTTAGGGATTTTGTCCCAAAATTCTAACCTGTCAGGCGGAACAGGATATAATTGCTTAAAACGTTTAGAAGGAGTAAATGAATTACCCAATTTATCCCATTCTTTGGAAATTACTGCAGAAATAGCATTAGGAACAGGAAAGACTTCTGGAATAACCGCAGGAGCTTTAAAAACCTTATCCAAACGTATAGAATTAGTATCAAGAGGACTAGAATCCTCTATTTCTAAAGCAATTAGTACTTCTTTAAGTAAAGAGCGAATAAATTCCATCTTAAATAAATATGAAGATTTATCAGCATCAATCTCTGAGATAGAATCCTCTGAACCAGAAGAGTCCAAAGAATCAGAATGATGGTGTTCATTTAAAAATTCATCTGTAGAGAGAGAAGATTTAAAAGACTTTTTACGTTTACTAGAAGGAGAAATAACAGACAAAGCCTTCTTTATGGATTCAGAAACAAAATCTCTTATGTTATCAGGAACATTCTGCACCTTAGATGTTGAGGGAACTGCAACAGGCAATGGTACATCACTAAAGGAAATATTATCTGCTTTAACAAGTTTGTCATGACAATTATTACAAACAGCTGGAGGAATAGCTACCAAAAGTTTACAGCAGATACACTTAGCTTTGGTAGATCCAGCAGGCAGTGGTTTTCCTGTAGTATCTTCTGGCTCAGATGCAACGTGAGACATCTTGCAATATGTAAGAGAAAAAACAACATATAAAGCAAAATAGATCAAATTCCTTATAAGACAGTTTCAGGAATGGGAAAAAATGCCAAATATCAAGCTTCTAGCAACCAGAAGCAAATGAAAAATGAGACTGAAATAATGTGGAGACAAAAGCGACGCCCATATTTTTTAGCGCCAAATAAGACGCCCACATTATTTGGCGCCTAAATGCTTTTGGCGCCAAAAATGACGCCACATCCGGAACGCCGACATTTTTGGCGCAAAATAACGTCAAAAAATGACGCAACTTCCGGCGACACGTATGACGCCGGAAACGGAAAAGAATTTTTGCGCCAAAAAAGTCCGCGCCAAGAATGACGCAATAAAATGAAGCATTTTCAGCCCCCGCGAGCCTAACAGCCCACAGGGAAAAAAGTCAAATTTTTGAGGTAAGAAAAATATGATAATTCAATGCATAATCCCAAATATGAAACTGACTGTCTGAAAATAAGGAAAGTTGAACATTCTGAGTCAAGGCAAATAAATGTTTGAATACATATATTTAGAACTTTATAAATAAAGTGCCCAACCATAGCTTAGAGTGTCACAGAAAATAAGACTTACTTACCCCAGGACACTCATCTACATGTTTGTAGAAAGCCAAACCAGTACTGAAACGAGAATCAGTAGAGGTAATGGTAAATATAAGAGTATATCGTCGATCTGAAAAGGGAGGTAAGAGATGAATCTCTACGACCGATAACAGAGAACCTTATGAAATAGACCCCGTAGAAGGAGATCACTGCATTCAATAGGCAATACTCTCTTCACATCCCTCTGACATTCACTGCACGCTGAGAGGAAAACCGGGCTCCAACTTGCTGCGGAGCGCATATCAACGTAGAATCTAGCACAAACTTACTTCACCACCTCCCTTGGAGGCAAAGTTTGTAAAACTGATTTGTGGGTGTGGTGAGGGGTGTATTTATAGGCATTTTAAGGTTTGGGAAACTTTGCCCCTCCTGGTAGGAATGTATATCCCATACGTCACTAGCTCATGGACTCTTGTTAATTACATGAAAGAAACTGCACATACCTTATTGCAGGGTAACCTGCACGCTATTCTCCCTCTGAATTTACCTCACCCCTCAGACATACGTGAGAACAGCAGTGGATCTTAGTTACTTCTGCTAAGATCATAGAAAACGCAGGCAGATTCTTCTTCTAAATGCTGCCTGAGAGAAAATAGTACAACTCCGGTACTATTTAAAAACAATAAACTCTTGATTGAAGAAAAAACTAACTATATTATACCACTTTCCTCTTACTACCTCCTTCTATGTTGAGGGTTGCAAGAGAATGACTGGATATGGCAGTTAGGGGAGGAGCTATATAACAGCTCTGCTGTGGGTGATCCTCTTGCAACTTCCTGTTGGGAAGGAGAATATCCCACAAGTAATGGATGATCCGTGGACTGGATACACTTAACAAGAGAAACAAGATAAGGGGGGTCACATTGCAAAGCAGAAATCTCAGAAACTCTGTGCGCAGAGGCAATAGCCAACTAAAAAAAAAAAAAAACTTACAAGATAATTTAATGTCAAGAACAAGATTAGAGCTCCAAGGCAAAGCCCCAGATCTAAACACAGGCCTGATCCTAGTCAGAGCCTTAAAGGACTGCACATCCAAAAGCTTAGTCAATCTCTTGTGCAGTAACACCGACAGGGCCAATATCTGTCCCTTCAGGGAACTAGCAGATAGACCCTTCTCCAGTCCATCCTGGAGAAAAGATAAAATTCTGTCAACCTTAACCTTATGCCAGGAAAAGCCACACTCTTCAGACCAGTACAAGTAAGTCCTCCACATTTTATGGTAGATACGACGAGTATCTGGCTTACAAGCTTGAATCAGAGTGTCGATAACACTCTCAGGAAACTCTCTCTTGGATAAGACTAAGCGTTCAATCTCCACGCAGTCAGCCTCAGAGAATCTAGATTTTGATGTATGAAGGGACCCTTTATCAGTAGATCTCTGCGATACGGTAACCTCCACTGAGGAGATGAGGGCATCCCCACCAGATTCGCAAACCACGTCCTTCACGGCCACGATGGTGCAATCAGAATCACTGATGCTTGCTCCTGCTTGATGCGAGCCATCACAGGGAGAAGCGGTAATGGAGGAAAAAGATATAGGAGTCTGAACCTCCATGGTACTGATAGGGCAGGATCCCTCGACCCATACCTGGGTAGCTTGGTATTGAGACGGGATGCCATGAGATCTATCTCTGGCATCCCCCACTCGCTGCAATTTCTCTGCAAACACCTCGGGGTGGAAAGACCATTTCCCTGGGTGAAAGGATTGCCTGCTGAGGAAGTCCGTTTTCCAGTTGTCCACACTCAGAATGTGGATCGCTGACAGCGTACATTTGTGAGTCTCCGCCCACTCTAGTATCTGAGATACTTCTCTCATCACCAATTTCCCTCCTGATGGTTGATATAGGCAAGCAAGGTTATATTGTCTGATTGGAATATGATAAACTGGGACGAACCCAGAAGGGTCCAAGCCTTCAAGGCATTGAAGATTGCCCGGAGTTCCAATATATTGTTTGGAAGGGAGGACTCCTCCTGAGTCCACAGCCCTTGTGCCTTCTTGGTACCCCAAAAGGCTCCCCAGCCGGAAAAGCTTGCGTCCGTAGTCACAATCTCCCTGGACGGTCTCAAGAAGCACGTGCCTTGAGACACATGATCTGGACAGAGCCACCAAGAGAGCGAGCCTCGCAACAGGTTGTCCAGACCAATCTGTTGAGACAGATCTTAATGGTCGCCGTTCCATTGTCTCAGCATGCAAGGGTCTGAGATGGAATCTGGCAAAGGGAATGATGTCCATACAGGACACCATGAGTCCAATCACCTCCATACACTGGGCCACTGAGGGTCTCAAGGAGGCATGGAGGGCAAGATATGCAGTAGTTAGCTTGCAATGTCTCTGATCTGTGAGAAATATTCTCATGGATATGGAGTCTATTGTTATCCCCAGGAAATTCACCCTGATACTTTGAGTAAGAGAACTCTTTTCCAAGTTTATCTTCCATCCATGTGATCGAATAAGACTGAGAAGGGACTCCGAGTGTTCTTCCGCTAGAAGAAAAGATGGTGAATGTACCAAAATATCATCCCGGTAAGGCACTACTGCAATACCTCATGTTCTGGCAATGGCTAGAAGAGCTCCCAGAACCTTCGTAAATATCCTTGGAGCAGTAACTAGGCCAAATAGAAGAGCTATGAACTGGAAGTGTTGGTCCAGAAAGGCAAATCTCAGGAACTGAAAATGCTCCCTGTGTATCGGAAAGTGAAGGTATGCATACTTCAGGTCTATGGTGGTCATAAACTATCCTTCCTAAACCAGAGGAAGGATTGACCGTATTTTCTCCATCTTGAAAGAGGGAAAGCTCAGAAACCTGTTTAGGCACTTTAGGTCCAGAATTGAACAAAAAGTTCCCTCCTTTTTTGGAACCACAAAAAGGTTTGAATAAAACCCCAAACCTCTTTCTGCTGTAGGTACCGGGACAATTACTCCTAGAGAGGAGAGATCCCGTACGCAACCTAAAAAGGCAGTCCTCTTCTCTGGTCTTGTAGACAGTCTGGAGAGTAGGAATCTGCCCCTGGGCGGATAAGATTTGAATCCTATCTGGTATCCTTGAGATACAACCTCCAGGACCCAAGGATCCTGTACATTCTGGAACCAAGCATCTGAAAAAAGAGACAGTCTGCCCCCTACTCAAATCGATCCCGGGCAGCCCCTTCATGCCGATTTGTTCTTGGCGGGCTTCTTAGTCTGTTTGGACTTTTTCCAGGACTGAGCCGGCTTCCAAGTACTCTTGGGCTGCTTGGACTTGGATTGCTGTCGTCGTGATTTGTCAGAACGAAAATTAGACGATTGCCGTCCCTTAGGCCTATTCTTCTTATCCTGCAGTAGGAAGGCACCCTTCCGTTTGGTAACCGTAGAAATAATGGAGTCCAGCCCTGGACTGAATAAAATCTTCCCCTTAAAAGGAAGAGAAAGGAGTCTGGATTTAGAAGTCATATCCGCAGACCAAGACTTCAACCAGAGGGCCCGGCGGGCTAGGACAGCAAAGCCAGAAGCCTTTGCATTTAGGCGAATAATCTGCATATTCGCGTCACAGATGAAGGAGTTGGCAATTCTCAGAGCTTTAATTGTGTCGCACCAGTAGGTAGCTGCTCCAGCAACAGTGGCTACAGCTACCGCCGGTTGAAATAAAAACCCTGTATGTTGAAACATCTTTCTCAGAAAAGTTTCCATTTTCTTATCCATATGCTCTCTAAAAGAATGCTTAGCCAGCGTAGAAATAGAACCATCCACCATAGGGATGGAGCCCCACAAATCCAATTGGGAGTCAGGGACCGGGAATCATTTTTTTAAAAGTAGACGAGGGGGAAAAGGAAGTTCCTATTCTTTCCCATTCGTTACTAATAATGTACGCCATCTTAACTGGCACAGAAAAAGTCAGAGGGACCTTCCAGTCTTCATAAACCGTGTCTAATTTAGGGATCTTGGGTTCCTCAGGGAGTGTAGCCTCTAGCACCTCTAGCGTAGACAGAACATCTTTCAATAAAAAACGCAGATGCTCAATTTTAAATCTAAATTAGGGTTCCTTCACTGAAGAAAGTTCAGAATCTGAAGTTTCCGACTAAGAAAGAAGAAGAAAGAAGAAAGTTCACCCTCTGGAGCTACAGAGGTTAACTTATCCTCGGATAGCTGGGACATAGTAGCTAAATCTGACAAATATTTAGATGACTCTAGGTCAGAAGAACTAAGTTTAACCTTTCTTTTAAGTTTGCTAGAGGGAGGTAAGGCACTCAGGGCCACAGACTCCGCCGATTGTAACTGTGCGGTAAAGTACGCAGGAAAAAAAGCCACCTCCAGATGGAGGATTAGTTGAGCAGCGGGGAACTGCATGTGGAGCGGGTAGTGTGGAAAGGGTAGTAATCTCTCGGGATTCAGATTCCTGAGAGGTAGACGGTTCAGAGGGGCTCATAGCACTTTGAGTTTTAATAGGCTTGTCTCCCTTCTTAGTCTTTAGAACAGTGCTTAGTCAAATGGAACAAAATTGAGCAGGCAGGCAAACCACAGCCTCCTCAAAATATAAACAGGAATTATCAATCAGTACAGAAGGAGCGGAACCTTCTAATGTAGTTTATAGTCCTCCATAGCTAACGTATATACACAGAGGGACAGACAAAAAGGAAACACTTTTAATTTAACAAAAACGGCACCTTTATAATCCCAATGGCTGGGGCACTCACCACCTCCTAGACCCAGACAGCTAACAGAGAAAACGCTCTCCTTAGTAATGATGTCCGCAGAAGGATCGTAGGAAAATTCAAAGACTGCACCCAGTAACGTGGTGAATAGGACAGGACTTCCCCTGCTATGAAAAAGGCGCTAAGCTATTATGAGCTGCACAACACTCAAAAACGAAAGTGAAACTCGTTTGTTCCAAGCCAAAAGCACAGTCTATGAGCCAAAAAAAAAACTAATTAAAGCAGTTATAAATAGCCCCTAGCTGTTCAAATAATCTCTTGAAGGAGATATTAACCCTTGATCATATCGAGGCATAAAGGAGCCACACTGTGACCCTGTATAGCAAAAGTTTATATATAAAACGGTCTTACCCTCCAGGATCCATGCTGTGGAACAGGCACAGCCTCTCAAGTGTGACAGCCTTGCAGCAACGCCTCTGACATGGACTTGAGTGTGTAACAGCAAGCAGTGAAACTCGTCAACACTGATTGCTCAGGAGCCGTTAAACAACAGTCTGGATGGGTTCGCAGAAAAACTTTCCCTGCATCTCTAGACTCTAACTTTCATCAATACTCTCACTGAGAGGTTGACATGATTACTTAAAACTCCAGTCCTTTCTTGAAGAGAACATACCCATTACAAGACTATCCAAATCTTTTGACACTTCTCTGCTACCTCCTATAGTGACGAAAGGCAAAGAATAACTGGGGGATAGGGGAAGTAGGAGGGATATTTAAGCCTTTGGCTGGGGTGTCTTTGCCTCCTCCTGGTGACCAGGTGTTGTATTTCCCAACAGTAAGGAATGAAGTTGTGGACTCTCCCTGCCTTATAAAAGGAAATTGATAATAGAAATACATTACAATTTTTGTTTAAAATGGTATGCTCTATTTAAATCACGAAAGACATTTTTTAAGGTTTCATGTACCTTTAAAGGACAATCAAAAGGATTTTTTTAATGTGTACTTGAATATATATACAACTCATTCATCATGTCTTACCTGTGCCTATATTAAATCTCATTTACTTTGTGTTAATTTTCTTTTTCAAAGCTTTTTTTTTCTCCAAAGTCAATAATATTTTTGCAACGTTCGATATATACATTTATCAAGATTTAAAAAAAGATTTAAGACCAATCTGAACAAATGATCAAAACATTTTTGTACAATAACAAAAAGATGTATACGTTTTAATCTTACACTAACTATTAACAAAGCGATCACATATATACATAGAGCGAGATTAATTCCATAGTCCACTGACAACTCTAAGCTTCCTCACAATGCTATCCAAGTGTATCAAATGGAACCTCTAGCTGTAATAGTGTTGGGTGTATATGCATTCAAAAGATCTTAAGAAAACAAGCTATAGTTCTGAATTTGCATGCATTAAAAATACATTTTTGCAAACCTTTTAATATAAGCAAAAAAGGGGATTATTTATTGAAACAAGATGAAAAATTTGATTTAAAAAAAAATGATAAACTAACCAACAAACAATTCAGTTGGAAGCGGAAGGATTTAATAATGCAGTTTATTTAAAAACACATTTATTACTATTTCCTCTTCTCTCTGTCCAGGCTCCTGTTTCTTCGCTCTCTGTCCCTGCTCCTGCTCCTCTTCTCTCTGTCCCGACTCCTGCTCCTCTTCTCTCTGTCAGGGCTCCTGCTCCTCTTCTCCCTGTCCCGGCTCCTGCTCCTCTTCTCCCTGTCCCGGCTCCTGCTCCTCTTCTCTCTGTCCCGGCTCCTGCTCCTCTTCAATCTGTCACGGCTCCTGCTCCTCTTCAATCTGTCACGGCTCCTGCTCCTCTTCAATCTGTCACGGCTCCTGCTCCTCTTCAATCTGTCACGGCTCCTGCTCCTCCTCTTTTTTCTTCCCTCTCTGTCCTGGCTCCTGCTCCTCCTTTCATTATTCATCACCTTGTCGCTTAGTTGACTTGAGTATTCCTTTTCTTTTTTATCATTTCTACTTGTGCTACTGTTCCTGTTTCTAGAATCCTCATCGTATGGGCTTACAGATCTACACTTCTGAGATTTATAACTTTTCTCTGGCTTACCTCGACTGCTATTACAATCCTCACTTTTATACCTTTCATTTTTTTTCAGGTAATTTAAAGACTTTTCATGCACTTCTTTAATTGAGCTGGTGGATTCTTTAGACCATTTACCCTTGCTAGGAGATTTTTTGTCTTTGCAATCACTATTACTATCATCAGAATCACTTGAAGATTTTTCTCTTTTTGCCTTCTTCTTGTGCTTTTCTTCTTCCGATTCACTGCTGCTACTAGCTGATGAATCACTGGAGGAGCTGCTATTATGTCTACTGCGTTTCTGCTTCTTGTGCTTACTTTTCTTGTTTTTAAGTTTTTTTTTCTTTGCTTTTTTCTTTTTCTTCTTTTCAAGTCGATCAAGCTTTCTATTTAAAAGAAGAGAACAGTGTTATGTAATTATATGTATGAAAAAGCTCTTAGCTTTCAATTGAAATACTTTAATTACATTTCTCAAAATTCTTCCCAATTATCTAAAAATCTTTAAAATTACAATAAAACTAAATTAAAGGAGCAGTCAATACAATAGATTTGCATAATCAACAAATGCATGATAAGACAATGCAATAGCACTTAGTCTGAACTTCAAATGAGTAGATTTTTAAAAAAAATAAATTGCAAATTTCTGTCTATTTCCACTCCTCCTGTATCATGTGACAGCCATCAGCCAATCACAAATGCATATACATATATTCTGTGAATTCTTGCACATGCTCAGTAGGAGCTGGTGACTCAAAAAGTGTAAATATAAAAAGACTGTGCACATTTTGTTAATGGAAGTAAATTGGAAAGTTGTTTAAAATTGCATGCTCTATCTGAATCACAAAGTTTAATTTTGACTTGAGTGTCCCTTTAACTAGACATGTGCATTTGGATCCTTCTTTAGGATCTGAAGGCAGAAGAAGTCAGCCGCTCGTGGCATTCGGCTATTTTTCGGAGCAGGATTTATTCTTGTAAAAGTTCAACACACTAAGTTCTGGATTTGCACAGATCTTGTTTTATTGCACTTTCACAAGAAATCCAGCTCAGAGAATAGCCGAATATCACAAGCGGCTGCATTCTTCTGCATTGGGATCCTAACAAAAGATCCGAATGCACATGTCTAAAATAAACTATTGTAATAATGAAGTTTTTAAATAGAGGATACTAGTCAAAAGTTGCAGCAGCAAAAAAACTAAATGTATTAACATAGTGCAGCTTAACATATTTGTAGATTAGCTACAGTATGTTTAACTGTATACTTTAAAAATTGTTGAATGACAATGAGTGAAAAAATTAATTTGTCTGAAATTTGGCAGTTTTATTTGCTATCCAAAACCCGATAAACCCAACTCTAAAGTGTATCAGTATTTATTACCAAGTGACAAGACACTTTTTATGGAGAATTAATAGAATTTTTAGTCAAGGAAACTTGATTAGGCGATACACATTAAGGTTTATATTATTCCTAGTTTGGTTTGGAAATATTTCACTCCTAATATCCAAAAATAAAAGTTGCATTATAACAAAGTTCTATTTGCAAGTTCATAAAAAACTAATCTTTATGCAAGCATGCACAGGTGACATTTTACAATACCTGCTTATATATATATATATATATATATATATATATATATATATAGATAGATAGATAGAGAAAGAGTCGGCGTATTCACCCTGTTAAGCACACCAACAAATATACACCTGTCTTGCAGGCTAAAAGGGTGTGAATATTGCAATACCCACGACGTAATTTAAGGGGATAGTTAAAGAAATGTTATGCTAAAAATAGGATATCACACCCCTTTAGCCTGCAAGACAGGTGTTATTAGCCTTTCGTTGGTGTGCTTAATCAAGAGCGTTGGGATATATATATATATACCAAAATGGAAGTGCGGCATAGAAGCCACTTGGTGAGCATAAATTAAACGTTGTAACTTTACCCATGAAAAAAACGAGACTTTCTTGTCAAAGTGTTTTTCACAACGTGATAATTTTTAAAAAATCTATGAATGAGTCGCTACATTGTTTAAACTGCCATTGTAAATATGACATGCTCTGAGACTCGTATGCACATTCAGCTTAAATCTAGCAAGCTCCGGTGTATTGACGCAGGCATCTTTTGGAAGAAAAGTTTAAAATTGTTGACACGGGTCACATAATGGTTATTAAAAGGGCCATTATACATTCATTTTCATAAATGTTTTGTAGATTATCTATTTATAAAGCCCATAAAGTTAGTTTTTTTTTTTTAAATGTATAATTTTGCTTATTTTTAAATAACATTGCTCTGATTTTCAGACTCCTAACCAAGCCCCAAAGTTTTATTTGAATACCGTCAGATACCTTCTCCAGCTTGCTCCTGTTTGTGTAAAGGGTCTTTTCATATGCAAAAGAAGGGGGAGGGGGGAGTGTCTTATTTCCCACTTGCAGTGGGCTTTCCAACTACCTTTTCAACAGAGCCAAACTGACAGCTTCTAAGTAAGTTTTTAAACAGTTTTATACTGGATTTTTACATCAGTATCTGTGCATCTTATTCTTTATAGTAGTGTCTATTACATGCAGTTATATGAAAATGAGTGTATACTGTCCCTTTAAGATATAATTTGGAGTAAGTTTTTGTAAATCATTGAGAACAGCTAAACGTTTTTGATGGTCTACTAATCTATGCCATCTGGGCTCTCTTTGTTGCTTTAAAAACACGAGTATCTGAAACTTTTACAAAATAATAATTCTATAGTTTATGTATTGGAAGTAAAGATCCTAAATCTGGTTAAACTAAAGAACTACTTTAGATGGATCAAAATGGTTGAAATTGTGTTAATTTATATTTTCCCCAGAAACAATATTAATATTGTAGCTAAAATATACATAAACATGATATATATTTGCTTTATGGTATCCTTACCGCATTTATATCACAACGGTCCATTTCCAAATATAGTGAATATTTGTATATAGTCACATTATGTTACAACCATCTAATGATAAGAAAAACATCTTTATGTGGGAATGTGTACAACATTGGGAAACAAAGTTTTGTAAATTATTTTGTCTTGAAAAATGCTTTATGTAAAGCTGAAACGTCAACATCTTGATATTAAAGGGACAGTCAACACCAGAATTTTTGTTGTTTAAAAAGAAAGATAATCCCTTTATTACCCATTCTCCAGTTTTGCATATCTAACACAGTTATAATAATGCACGTTTTACCTCTGTAATTATCTTGTATCTAAGCCTCTGCTGACTGCCCCCTTATTTCAGATCTTTTGACAGACATGCAGTTTAGCCAATCAGTGCTCACTCCTAGGTCACTTTACGTGCATGAGCTCAATGTTATCTATATGAAACATGTGAACTAATGCCCTCTAGTGGTCAAAATGTATTCAGATTAGAGGCAGTCTTCAAGGTCTAAGAAATTAGCATATGAACCGCCTAGGTTTAGCTTTCAACTAAGAATACCAAGAGAACAAAGCAAAATTGGTGATAAAAGTAAATTGGGAAGTTGTTTAAAATTGCATGCCCTATTTAAATCATGAAAGTTTTTTTTGGACTTGACTGTCCCTTTAAC
The DNA here is from genome assembly GCF_027579735.1 of Bombina bombina. Classification (NCBI taxonomy): domain Eukaryota; kingdom Metazoa; phylum Chordata; class Amphibia; order Anura; family Bombinatoridae; genus Bombina; species Bombina bombina. The sequence goes on from NC_069499.1 coordinate 460,059,217, forward strand.
TGATGTGATAACATTTTTTTTTAATGACCTGTGAGTGCCATTCCATGATTGCTTTGACTGTATTGGAGATACCAAGGTTAGAACCCGGGTAGTATTTAGAAGAAAACGGATTGAGTGCTTGGCAATACGAATTGGTACTATTTTTATATATATAATTTCAAGCACTCTCTGGGCTTCTGACAACAAAAACAAAATTTATTGTAGTGACGTTTCGGGACCAAAGCTGTCCCTTCTTCTGACAAACAAACAGTGCAAAAATCAAACTTAAATAGGCCCATCAGACCCTCCCCTATGTTGCCACCAATCACAGGTAAGCGTGTGCAAAAAACTAAAGACCAAACCAAAATAAAGTATGGATAAGTGATAACGAACAAATGTGTAGTTGTAAATGTGTAAAAGTGTCACAAAATATCAACATAAATATCTGTATTAGTGTTGTGTAATCATCATATATCTAAGTGAACTCTGATCACACAGATCAAATTGCAAAAGCATTTTAGTGCAGATTCAAATAATAAATATCGGAGATTCACCCCTCCATACAAGTGCACAAAATTGATTCTACCACTTCACAAGGTAAACACCCCTCACCATTGATAGGTTCTAGTGCATAGTCACAACAATTCTGTCAAATGTGCATATAAGGGTCATCTACTCATAGAATCACAATACTCCTCATGCTGTGAGTTATCCGTGCATCTATCAAAGGGATTTTAAACCGCATTAGGTATAATATAAACAATGGGATCAGATCACCGCTGAGAACTAATATCAACATAACATATGAGAACACACCCCTCATACTCTAATAGGCCAAGCGTGAAAAATGCCTCTCCCCATTCATAGGAGCAATTGTGGTATAGCAATAAAAGAAAAGAAAAGCGTACACACACTGAGTTTCATGTTTAGCGACTAGATCATTGACCTGGTGCATAATTCTATATATCTACTTGTAAAGCACATATCCGCACCCTCATCACGCAGCCCGATCGCCACTACATAAGGATGCCACAACAACACGGAGCATAAACGCAACGTCATCACCAATCCTGATAGGTGCTCCAACACACACCCCCATGCCAAACTCCAGTGGCTGGTTAATCCAGCAGCGCTGATAGGCTCAAGGGTAAATGACGTCACCCTGCTACAACACTCCCCCAAATTTTGAGACGGCACAATTCAAATCAATAAATAGAGTTTCCAGATATAGCAAACACCGGAAAATTAAGTACCTCATTTGGAGAGGTGATGAAGAGTCTTTTAGGCAATGGGTACAGACACTCAATACATTGGAAAGTACCATTAGGTTCCAATATGTGGCCAGTAGAGACACCGTAGACTATCTGGACGTGAGAGTGTTCAAGAAAGGTGGCTCATTAGGCACCATGCTCTACAGGAAGAGCACTGATCGTAACATGGTGCTACATGCCAGAAGTTGTCATCAACCATCACTTATTAAGAATATACCCAAAGCTCAATATCAGAGAGTCAGGAGAAATAACACTGATGGTGAATTATGTCAGATTCAGCTGACTGAGATGACAGAGAGATTCATACAAAGAGGATATAAGAGAAAGGAATTGCAAGCTACCTGTGATCAGATCAACCAGGAGGAGGCCAGGGCCTTTAATAATGAGGCTGAAAAACAAATGACCTTTGTCACAACATATTCACAAGATCAGTATCGGATCTTGAGAGCCATCAAAGATGAGTGGAAGATTATTGAATCAGATAACAGCTTACCATTCAAACAGTGGAGGGCACCAAGATTATCATACAGAAGAGGACGAAGTTTACGAGATTCCCTTATGAAAACTGACATCTCCCCATTGAGGGAAAAACAATCATGGCTCAAAAAGAAGAATGGGTGCTTCAAATGTTTGAGTTGTGTTACATGTAACAGTATGCACACAGGAAATTAATTTCAAGGAAGTAGAAACTGACCTAGTAGAATGAGTTGTAATCCTTTGAGGCGGAGTTTTACCCGACTCGACATAGGCATGATGAATTAAAGATTTCAACCAAGATGCCAAAGAAATGGCAGAAGCTTTCTGGCCTTTTCTAGAACCGGAAAAGATAACAAATAGACTAGAAGTCTTTCGGAAAGACTTAGTAGCTTCAACATAATATTTCAAAGCTCTAACAACATCCAAAGAATGCAACGATTTCTCCTTAGAATTCTTAGGATTAGGACATAATGAAGGAACCACAATTTCTCTACTAATGTTTTTGGAATTCACAACCTTAGGAAAAAATTCAAAAGAAGTTCGCAACACCGCCTTATCCTGATAAAAAATCAGAAAAGGAGACTCACAAGAAAGAGCAGATAATTCAGAGACTCTTCTGGCAGAAGAGATCGCCAAAAGGAACAAAACTTTCCAAGAAAGTAATTTAATGTCCAATGAATGCATAGGTTCAAACGGAGGAGCTTGAAGAGCCCCCAGAACCAAATTCAAACTCTAAGGAGGAGAAATTGACTTAATGACAGGTTTTATACGAACCAAAGCTTGTACAAAACAATGAATATCAGGAAGATTAGCAATCTTTCTGTGAAAAAGAACAGAAAGAGCAGAGATTTGTCCTTTCAAAGAACTTGTGGATAAATCTTTATCTAAACCATCCTGAAGAAACTGTAAAATTCTCGGAATTCTAAAAGAATGCCAAGAAAAATGATGAGAAAGACACCAAGAAATATAAGTCTTCCAGACTCTATAATATATCTCTCTGGATACAGATTTACGAGCCTGTAACATAGTATTAATCACAGAGTCAGAGAAACCTCTTTGACCAAGAATCAAGCGTTCAATCTCCATACCTTTAAATTTAAGGATTTGAGATCCTGATGGAAAAAAGGACCTTGCGACAGAAGGTCTGGTCTTAGCGGAAGAGTCCACGGATGGCAAGAGGCCATCCGGACAAGATCCGCATACCAAAACCTGTGAGGCCATGCCGGAGCTACCAGCAGAACAAACAAGCAATCCTTCAGAATCTTGGAGATTACTCTTGGAAGAAGAACTAGAGGCGGAAAGATATAGGCAGGATGATACTTCCAAAGAAGTGATAATGCATCCACTGCTTCCGCCTGAGGATCCCAGGATCTGGACAGATACCTGGGAAGTTTCTTGTTTAGATGAGACGCCATCAGATCTATTTCTGGAAGCTCCCACATTTGAACAATCTGAAGAAATACCTCTGGGTGAAGAGACCATTCGCCCGGATGCAACGTTTGGCGACTGAGATAATCCGCTTCCCAATTGTCTATACCTGGGATATGAACCGCAGAGATTAGACAGGAGCTGAATTCCGCCCAAACCAGAATTTGAGATACTTCTTTCATAGCCAGAGGACTGTGAGTCCCTCCTTGATGATTGATGTATGCCACAGTTGTGACATTGTCTGTCTGAAAACAAATGAACGATTCTCTCTTCAGAAGAGGCCAAGACTGAAGAGCTCTGAAAATTGCACGGAGTTCCAAAATATTGATCGGTAATCTCACCTCCTGACATTCCCAAACTCCTTGTGCCGTCAGAGCTCCCCAACCTGTGAGACTTGCATCTGTTGAAATTACAGTCCAGGTCGGAAGAACAAAAGAAGCCCCCTGAATTAAACGATGGTGATCTGTCCACCACGTTAGAGAGTGTCGTACAATCGGTTTTAAAGATATTAATTGAGATATCTTTGTGTAATCCCTGCACCATTGATTCAGCATACAGAGCTGAAGAGGTCGCATGTGAAAACGAGCAAAGGGGATCGCGTCCGATGCAGCAGTCATAAGACCTAGAATTTCCATGCATAAGGCTACCCAAGGGAATGATTGTGACTGAAGGTTTCGACAAGCTGAAATCAATTTTAGACGTCTCTTGTCTGTCAAAGACAGAGTCATGGACACTGAATCTATCTGGAAACCCAGAAAGGTTACCCTTGTCTGAGGAATCAATGAACTTTAGTGAATTGATCCTCCAACCATGATCTTGAAGAAACAACACAAGTCGATTCGTATGAGATTCTGCTAAATGTAAAGACTGAGCAAGTACCAAGATATCGTCCAAATAAGGAAATACCACAATACCCTGTTCTCTGATTACAGACAGAAGGCCACCGAGAACCTTTGTAAAAATTCTTGGAGCTGTAGCTAGGCCAAACGGCAGAGCCACAAACTGGTAATGCTTGTCCAGAAAAGAGAATCTCAGGAACTGATAATGATCTGGATGAATCGGAATATGCAGATATGCATCCTGTAAATCTATTGTGGACATATAATGCCCTTGCTGAACAAAAGGCAAGATAGTCCTTACAGTTACCATTTTGAACGTTGGTATCCTTACATAACGATTCAATATTTTTAGATCCAGAACTGGTCTGAAGGAATTCTCCTTCTTTGGTACAATGAAGAGATTTGAATAAAACCCCATCCCCTGTTCCAGAACTGGAACTGGCATAATTACTCCAGCCAACTCTAGATCTGAAACACATTTCAGAAATGCTTGAGCTTTCACTGGATTTACTGGGACACGGGAAAGAAAAAATCTCTTTGCAGGAGGTCTTATCTTGAAACCAATTCTGTACCCTTCTGAAACAATGTTCTGAATCCAAAGATTGTGAACAGAATTGATCCAAATTTCTTTGAAAAAACGTAACCTGCCCCCTACAAGCTGAGCTGGAATGAGGGCCGCACCTTCATGTGGACTTAGAAGCTGGCTTTGCTTTTCTAGAAGGCTTGGATTTATTCCAGACTGGAGATGGTTTCCAAACTGAAACTGCTCCTGAGGATGAAGGATCAGGCTTTTGTTCTTTGTTGAAACGAAAGGAACGAAAACGATTATTAGCCCTGTTTTTACCCTTAGATTTTTTATCCTGTGGTAAAAAAGTTCCTTTCCCACCAGTAACAGTTGAGATAATAGAATCCAACTGAGAACCAAATAATTTGTTACCCTGGAAAGAAATGGAAAGTAGAGTTGATTTAGAAGACATATCAGCATTCCAAGTTTTAAGCCATAAAGCTCTTCTAGCTAAAATAGCTAGAGACATAAACCTGACATCAACTCTGATAATATCAAAAATGGCATCACAGATAAAATTATTAGCATGTTGAAGAAGAATAATAATGTTATGAGAATCATGATCTGTTACTTGTTGCGCTAAAGTTTCCAACCAAAAAGTTGAAGCTGCAGCAACATCAGCCAATGATATAGCAGGTCTAAGAAGATTACCTGAACACAGATAAGCTTTTCTTAGAAAGGATTCAATTTTCCTATCTAAAGGATCCTTAAAGGAAGTACCATCTGACGTAGGAATAGTAGTACGTTTAGCAAGGGTAGAAATAGCCCCATCAACTTTAGGGATTTTGTCCCAAAATTCTAATCTGTCAGACGGCACAGGATATAATTGCTTAAAACGTTTAGAAGGAGTAAATGAATTACCCAAATTATTCCATTCTCTGGAAATTACTTCAGAAATAGCACCAGGAACAGGAAAAACTTCTGGAATAACCACAGGAGATTTAAAGACCTTATCTAAACGTTTAGATTTAGTATCAAGAGGACCAGAATCCTCAATTTCTAAAGCAATTAGTACTTCTTTAAGTAAAGAACGAATAAATTCCATTTTAAATAAATATGAAGATTTATCAGCATCAATCTCTGAGACAGAATCCTCTGAACCAGAAGAGTCATTAGAATCAGAATGATGATGTTCATTTAAAAATTCATCTGTATAAAGAGAAGTTTTAAAAGATTTTTTATGTTTACTAGAAGGAGGAATAACAGACATAGCCTTCTTGATGGATTCAGAAACAAAATCTCTTATGCTATCAGGAACATTCTGAACATTAGATGTTGATGGAACTGCAACAGGTAATGGTACATTACTAAAGGAAATATTATCTGCATTAACAAGTTTGTCATGACAATTACAAACAACAGCTGGAGGAATAGCTACCAAAAGTTTACAGCAGATACACTTAGCTTTGGTAGTTCCAGCACCAGACAGCGATTTTCCTGAAGTATCTTCTGACTCAGATGCAACGTGAGACATCTTGCAATATGTAAGAGAAAAAACAACATATAAAGCAAAATTGATCAAATTCCTTAAATGACAGTTTCAGGAATGGGAAAAAATGCCAGTGAACAAGCTTCTAGCAACCAGAAGCAATAAATAATGAGACTTAAATAATGTGGAGACAAAAGCGACGCCCATATTTTTTTAGCGCCAAATAAGACGCCCACATTATTTGGCGCCTAAATGCTTCTGGCGCCAAAAATGACGCCACGTCCGGAACGCCGACATTTTTTGGCGCAAAAGAACGTCAAAAATGACGCAACTTCCGGCGACACGGAAGTTTGCATCAATCTTTACCAAACAAAAGTCCATAGCCTTTAATAGAGATACAAGTATAAAAAGTACTCATAAACTTTTCCAAAGGAACATAATTCATTATATAGGTAGTAAATGCTGTCTCCTGTCACTTTACACACAGCATCTTTGTATAAACATAAGCCTACAAGTTCTTATCATAAAGTGAATTCATTATACACTATATATATAATTATATATGTGTGTGTATATATATGTATGGATATATATATATATGGATACTAAGTTTTGGGATGTATTAGCAGTTAAATTAATGAAATATAATAAAGGAAACATAATAATAGGTGGGGACCTAAACTTAACCCTAATGCCTAATAGTGATAGATTGAGTAGGAGTACAAAACATAGGGAAGGGAAAAACTATATCCTTCGTAGATTTTGTAATAAGTTGGGGGGAAAAGGTATATGGCGCATACAGAACCCAGACACTAAATCTTTTACTTGCATCTCAAAAGGACATCAGGCAATGTCAAGTATTGACATGTTATTAATCTCTGATAATATGGTTGGATCAAATATAGAAGCTGATATCTAAGACATTCTCATATCAGATCATGCAATTATATCTTTACATATTAAAGTTAGAAATGGACAGAGACCTCAATTGAATAATAATTACTTCCCAAAATATCTAGTTGATAATGAAAAATTTCAGGCTGGGCTAAAGCTTAAATGGTTGGAGTTTGATAACTTTAATACGCCATATAGGGATAAGGTTGAGATATATTGGGAAGCAGGGAAAGCAGTTTTGCGGGGGAGATTAAAAGCTACCTTTACCGGGTGAAGAAAAAATATTAACAAAAATTATCTAATAGTGTTAAAAAACATAATTTATGCTTACCTGATAAATTTATTTCTCTTGTAGTGTATCCAGTCCACGGATCATCCATTACTTGTGGGATATTCTCCTTCCCAACAGGAAGTTGCAAGAGGATCACCCACAGCAGAGCTGCTATATAGCTCCTCCCCTCACTGCCATATCCAGTCATTCGACCGAAACAAGCCGAGAAAGGAGAAACCATAGGGTGCAGTGGTGACTGTAGTTTAATTAAAATTTAGACCTGCCTTAAAAGGACAGGGCGGGCCGTGGACTGGATACACTACAAGAGAAATACATTTATCAGGTAAGCATAAATTATGTTTTCTCTTGTTAAGTGTATCCAGTCCACGGATCATCCATTACTTGTGGGATACCAATACCAAAGCTAAAGTACACGGATGATGGGAGGGACAAGGCAGGAACTTAAACGGAAGCAACCAATGCCTGTAGAACCTTTCTCCCAAAAACAGCCTCCGAAGAAGCAAAAGTATCAAATTTGTAAAATTTTGAAAAGGTGTGAAGCGAAGACTAAGTCGCAGCCTTGCAAATCTGTTCAACAGAGGCCTCATTTTTAAAGGCCCAGGTGGAAGCCACAGCTCTAGTAGAATGAGCTGTAATCCTTTCAGGGGGCTGCTGTCCAGCAGTCTCATAGGCTAAGCGTGTAATGCTCCGAAGCCAAAAGGAGAGAGAGGTTGCCGAAGCTTTTTGACCTCTCCTCTGTCCAGAGTAAACGACAAACAGGGCAGATGTTTGACAAAAATCTTTAGTAGCCTGAAAGTAAAACTTCAAGGCACGGACTACGTCCAGATTGTGCAAAAGACGTTCCTTCTTTGAAGGATTAGGACACAATGATGGAACTAGAATATGTTGTGTTCCTCACAGCGTCTCCTCTATATCCTACTAGCTCCCCAGAAAGAGCAAGACACCTAGTTTGTCTACAGATATAAAATAGTGTGGATTAGAGTCTAGGGAGCGCCTCACAATGGGCCGGGATATATCTGAATAACGTTAATGTGACTGTGAAAAAGTTTTAACAAATTTATTCATACAAACACGATAAAAGGTATTTAAAATTGCAATCATGCTGATTGCAATTTTAAATACCTTTTATCGTGTTTGTATGAATAAATTTGTTAAAACTTTTTCACAGTCACATTAACGTTATTCAGATATATCCCGGCCCATTGTGAGGCGCTCCCTAGACTCTAATCCACACAATGATGGAACAACAATCTCTTGATTGATATTCCTGATAGAAACCACCTGAGGTAAAAACCCAGGTTTGGTACGCAGAACTACCTTGTCTGAATGAAAGATCAGATAAGGAGAATCACATTGTAAGGCAGATAACTCAGAGACTCTTCAAGCCGAGGAAATAGCCATCAAAAACAGAACTTTCCAAGATAAAAGTTTAATATCAATGGAATGAAGGGGTTCAAACGGAACTCCCTGAAGAACTTTAAGAACCAAGTTTAAGCTCCACAGGGAAGCAACAGTTTTAAACACAGACTTAATCCTAACCAAAGCCTGAAAAAATGCCTGGACGTCTGGAACCTCTGCCAGACGTTTGTGTAAAAGAATAGACAGAGCAGAGATCTGTCCCTTTAAAGAACTAGCTGATAAGCCTTTGTCCAAACCCTCTTGGAGAAAGGACAATATCCTAGGAATCCTAACCTTACTCCATGAGTAACTCTTGGATTCACACCAATAAAGATATTTACGCCATATCTTATGGTAGATTTTCCTGGTGACAGGCTTTCGTGCCTGTATTAAGGTATCAATGACTGACTCGGAGAAGCCACGCCTTGATAGAATCAAGCGTTCAATCTCCATGCAGTCAGTCAGAGAAATTAGATTTGGATGATTGAAAGGACCTTGTATTAGAAGGTCCTGCCTCAGAGGCAGAGTCCATGGTGGAAGAGATGACATGTCCACTAGGTCTGCATACCAGGTCCTGCGTGGCCACGCAGGCGCTATCAGAATCACTGATGCTCTCTCCTGTTTGATTTTGGCAATCAGTCGAGGGAGCAGAGGAAACGGTGGAAACACATAAGCCAGGTTGAAGAACCAAGGAGCTGATAGAGCATCTATCAGCGTCGCTCCCGGGTCTCTGGACCTGGATCCGTAACAAGGAAGCTTGGCGTTCTGGCGAGATGCCATGAGATCCAGTTCTGGTTTGCCCCAACGATGGACCAGTTGAGCAAATACCTCCGGATGGAGTTCCCACTCCCCCGGATGAAAAGTCTGACGACTTAGAAAATCCGCCTCCCAGTTCTCTAAGCCTGAGATGTGGATCGCTGACAGGTGGCAAGAGTGAGACTCTGCCCAGCGAATTATCTTTGAGACTTCTAACATCGCTAGGGAACTCCTGGTTCCCCCTTGATGGTTGATGTAAGCCACAGTCGTGATGTTGTCCGACTGAAATCTGATGAACCTCAGGGTTGCTAACTGAGGCCAAGCTAGAAGAGCATTGAATATTGGTCTTAACTCCAGAATATTTATTGGGAGGAGTTTCTCCTCCTGAGTCCACGATCTCTGAGCCTTCAGGGAGTTCCAGACTGCACCCCAACCTAGAAGGCTGGCATCTGTTGTTACAATCGTCCAATCTGGCCTGCGGAAGGTCATACCCTTGTACAGAAGGACCTGAGATAGCCACCAGAGAAGAGAATCTCTGGTCTCTTGATCCAGATTTAGTAGAGGGGACAAATCTGAGTAATCCCCATTCCACTGACTTAGCATGCATAAATGCAGCGGTCTGAGATGCAGGCGCGCAAATGGCACTATGTCCATTGCCACTACCATTAAGCCGATTACTTCCATGCACTGAGCCACTGACGGGCGTGGAATGGAATGAAGGACACAGCAAGCATTTAGAAGTTTTGATAACCTGGACTCCGTCAGGTAAATTTTCATCTCTACAGAATCTATAAGAGTCCCTAGGAAGGAGACTCTTGTAAGTGGGGATAGAGAACTCTTTTCCACGTTCACTTTCCACCCATGCGACCTCAGAAATGCCAGAACCATCTCTGTATGAGACTTGGCAATTTGAAAGCTTGACGCCTGTATCAGGATGTCGTCTAGATAAAGAGCCACCGCTATGCCTCGCGGTCTTAGAACCACCAGAAGTGAGCCCAGAACCTTTGTAAAAATTCTCGGGCTGTGGCCAACCCGAAGGGAATAGCTACAAATTGGTAAAGCCTGTCTAGAAAGGCAAACCTTAGGAACCGATGATGATCTTTGTGAATCGGTATGTGAAGTTACGCATCCTTTAAGTCCACTGTGGTCATGTACTGACCCTCTTGGATCATGGGTAGGATGGTCCGAATAGTTTCCATTTTGAATGATGGAACTCTGAGGAATTTGTTTAAGATCTTTAGATCCAAGATTGGTCTGAAGGTTCCCTCTTTCTTGGGAACCACAAACAGATTTGAATAAAAACCCTGTCCTTGTTCCGTCCGCGGAACTGGATGGATCACTCCCATTACTAGGAGGTCTTGCACACAGCTTAGGAATGCCTCTTTCTTTATCTGGTTTGCTGATAACCTTGAAAGATGAAATCTCCCTTGTGGAGGAGAAGCTTTGAAGTCCAGAAGATATCCCTGAGATATGATCTCCAACGCCCAGGGATCCTGAACATCTCTTGCCCACGCCTGGGCGAAGAGAGAAAGTCTGCCCCCTACTAGATCCGTTTCCGGATAGGGGGCCGTTCCTTCATGCTGTCTTGGGGGCAGCAGCAGGCTTTCTGGCATGTTTGCCCTTGTTCCAGGACTGGTTAGGTTTCCAGGCCTGTCTGGAATGAGCAACAGTTCCCTCTTGTTTTGAAGCGGAGGAAGTTGATGCTGTTCCTGCCTTGAAATTTCGAAAGGCACGAAAATTAGACTGTTTGGCCTTTGATTTGGCCCTGTCCTGAGGAAGGGTATGACCCTTGCCTCCAGTAATGTCAGCAATAATTTCCTTCAAGCCAGGCCCGAATAAGGTCTGCCCCTTGAAAGGAATGTTGAGTAATTTAGACTTTGAAGTCACGTCAGCTGACCAGGATTTAAGCCATAGCGCCCTACGCGCCTGGATGGCGAATCCGGAATTCTTAGCCGTTAGTTTAGTCAAATGAACAATGGCGTCAGAAACAAATGAGTTAGCTAGCTTAAGCTTTCTAAGCTTGTCAATAATTTCAATTCAATGGAGCTGTATGGATGGCCTCTTCCAGGGCCTCAAACCAGAATACCGTCGCAGCAGTGACAGGTGCAATGCATGCAAGGGGCTGTAAAATAAAACCTTGTCGAATAAACATTTTCTTAAGGTAACCCTCCAATTTTTTATCCATTGGATCTGAAAAAGAACAACTGTCCTCAACCGGGATAGTGGTACGCTTTGCTAAAGTAGAAACTGCTCCCTCCACCTTAGGGACAGTCTGCCATAAGTCCCGTGTAGTGGCGTCTATTGGAAACATTTTTCTAAATATAGGAGGTGGGGAAAAGGGCACACCGGGTCTATCCCACTCCTTGCTAATAATTTCTGTAAGCCTTTTAGGTATAGGAAAAACATCAGTACACACCGGCACCGCATAGTATCTATCCAGCCTACACAATTTCTCTGGAATTGCAACTGTGTTACAGTCATTCAGAGCAGCTAATACCTCCCCAAGCAATACACGGAGGTTTTCAAGCTTAAATTTAAAATTAGAAATCTCTGAATCAGGTTTCCCCGAGTCAGAGATGTCACCCACAGACTGAAGCTCTCCGTCCTCATGTTCTGCATACTGTGACGCAGCATTTATGATTAAACAACTAAAAATCTATGCGCTGGTGGTAGATAATACTTCACATAAAAATCAGATACCCCAAGTCATCTGAATAAATAGTTTTAGTTATTGTCATTTGGTAGATATTAAGCCAGTGTTTGCACACAGGCGCACACATATAAGACAATCATAACTAATACTGTGACGCAGTATCAGACATGGCTCTTACAGCATTTGCGCGCTCTGTATCTCTCCTAACCCCAGAGCTATCGCGCTTCCCTCTTAATTCAAGCAATCTAGATAATACCTCTGACAGGGTATTATTCATGCTGCAGCCATGTCCTGCAAGGTAATCGCTATGGGCGTCCCTGATGTAATTGGCGCCATATTAGCGTGCGTCCCCTGAGCGGGAGGCGAAGGGTCTGACACGTGGGGAGAGTTAGTCGGCATAACTTCCCCCTCGACAGAACCCTCTGGTGATAATTCTTTTATAGATAAAGACTGATCTTTACTGTTTAAGGTGAAATCAATACATTTAGTACACATTCTCCTATGGGGCTCCACCATGGCTTTCAAACATAATGAACAAGTAGGTTCCTCTGTGTCAGACATGTTTAAACAGACTAGCAATGAGACTAGCAAGCTTGGAAAACACTTTAAAACAAGTTTACAAGCAATATAAAAAAACGTTACTGCGCCTTTAAAAAACACAAATTTTGTCCAAATTTGAAATAACAGTGAAAAAAGGCAGTTACACTAATGAAATTTTTACAGTGTATGTAATAAGTTAGCAGAGCATTGCACCCACTTGCAAATGGATGATTAACCCCTTAATACCAAAAACGGAATAACAAATGGCAAAAACGTTTTTTAAACAGTCACAACAAATGCCACAGCTCTACTGTGGCTTTTTACCTCCCTCAATACGACTTTTGAAGCCTTTTGAGCCCTTCAGAGAAGTCCTGGATCATGCAGGAAGAAGCTGGATGTCTGTGTCTGTAATTTTTGCTGCGCAAAAAAGCGCTAAAATAGGCCCCTCCCACTCATATTACAACAGTGGAAAGCCTCAGGGAACTGTTTCTAGGCAAAATTCAAGCCAGCCATGTGGAAAAAACTAGGCCCCAATAAGTTTTATCACCAAACATATATAAAAAACTATTAAACATGCCAGCAAACGTTTAAAAATACACTTTTATAAGAGTATGTATCTCTATTAATAAGCCTGATACCAGTCGCTATCACTGCATTTAAGGCTTTACTTACATTACTTCGGTATCAGCAGCATTTTCTAGCAAATTCCATCCCTAGAAAATATTAACTGCACATACCTTATTGCAGGAAAACCTGCACGCCATTCCCCCTCTGAAGTTACCTCACTCCTCAGAATATGTGAGAACAGCAAAGGATCTTAGTTACTTCTGCTAAGATAATAGAAAACGCAGGCAGATTCTTCTTCTAAATACTGCCTGAGATAAACAGTACACTCCGGTACCATTTAAAAATAACAAACTTTTGATTGAAGAAATAAACTAAGTATAAAACACCACAGTCCTCTTACGACCTCCATCTTTGTTGAGAGTTGCAAGAGAATGACTGGATATGGCAGTGCGGGGAGGAGCTATAAAGCAGCTCTGCTGTGGGTGATCCTCTTGCAACTTCCTGTTGGGAAGGAGAATATCCCACAAGTAATGGATGATCCGTGGACTGGATACACTTAACAAGAGAAATAGTTATAACGCATACTAGTCACACCAAACCAAGAATAACTGGGATAGGTATATGAATATGAAAGCACAGCGGGATATATTTCTGAAACAAAATATGATACAGGAAGAGAAACGGCTAAAAGCAAGGTATGGGGGTTTCATGGGTAGATCTGCAAAGTATCTGGATAGAATTAGGAAAAATAGGTCTAATACCTACATCACAGCAGTTAAGTGCTGTTCTAATAGATATACACACAGTGAAGATATAAACAAGATATTCCTGAACTTCTTCCAGGGCTTATACACAGTAGAAAATCCGGATCCAGAAGCTCAAAAAACATTCTGGAATAAAGTAAGAACTCCTAAATTGACACAGGAAATAATAGAGCAGCTAAACGAACCAGTAACAATTCAAAAATTCTGGAAGGAATAAAAAAGGCTAAAACAAATAAAGCGCCGGGTCCTGACACCCTCCCAGTAGAATTCTATAGAATTCTAAGTGAACAAATCTCCCCAACTCTATATAAACTACTTAACTCGTATTATTGTGAAGGGAATAGATGTTCCAAGAACTTCGCCGCATCCAACATATATTGAAGGAGGGGAAAGACACTGAAAAACAGTATCATATAGACCAATATCGTTATTGAATTTTGACTATAAACTATTAGCTTCGATCATTGCCAATCGGCTGAAACCAAATCTGAGCGCCTTAATACAGGAGAATCAGTCAGGCTTTATGCCTGGTAGAAACTTAGCTAAAAATATCCGCAAAACTATGTTAATTATTGAGTCTTTTGCGAACAAAAAAAAAAAAAAAATAGACAAGAGGGAGATATGTTGGAAGCGGCAATATCAATAGACGCCGAAAAAGCGTTAACTGGGAACATCTAATGACATCACTAGGGGAATTTGGTTTCTATGGTAACTTTACTAGATCTATATCAGCTATTATAATTAATGGAATGCTAACAGATAGATTCACACTTTATAGAGGAACGAGGCAAGGATACCCCTTATCCCGCCTTCTCTTTAATTTGTCAATTGAACCACTGGCTATACTATTAAGGCAACAGTAGGTGGACAGAATTTTAAAACGTCATACGCAGATGATTTGCTGATCTACTTAAGTAATTTAAAAGAGTCTCTGCCCAAATTACTTATAGACATGCAATGGTTTAGTGATATATCAGCGTACAAAGTCAATCTAGAGAAATCAGAATTATTATGGCTAAAGCAACACACTAGACGGGTAGTAAATCACCCATTCAAAGAGGTGAAGCCGATAAAATATTTGGTAATTGTATCGTCAGCGAAGCCTACAGATTGGTACGATTTAAACTTTCCAAAAGTATTTAGAGATTGTAAAAGGAAATTGGAGGACTGGGGACAGTTACCGATAGGGCTAATTCTGCGAGTAATGCTCATTAAAACGATTATATTCCCAAAAGTATTGTATCTGCTACAAAACATGCCTATTCTCTTAAAACAAAAAGATATCATCAGACTTAACCAATTCTGTACAAAGTTCATTTAGGGGAATAAGAAAGCTCAATAAATTAATGCATTCTAAGGAGGCCTAGCACTTCCTAACATTAAACAATATAACTATGTTACCCTGATAAAAATAGCGATAGACTGGATCACTGAGAAAGAATATTCTACATTTCTGCAATGTGAAACTAAGCTGATGGCCCCCTATGATCTGAAAGCTATATTACATTGCCATAAAAACAAAATGCCTAAAAGGATTAAGAAATGTACCTCCTTTATAAATATAGTGACAGCATGGCAAAAATATGCAATAGGAATTAAGATAAACCCGTTTTGTACAGAATTTTTAACGCTATTAGTTGCTATTAGGAAATCCAGAGCTTTGTCCAGATACCTCGCAAGGTGTGTTTAAGAGCTGGAAGAGCAAACAGTTAACACTTGATTTAAGGGTCATACTTTCAAAATATAGCAAATTATTTTGGATTGCATAGGAATTACTTTTTTGCTTGCAAATCAGACACTTTATTAATAAGCGTATTACACACTATAGCCCTGATTGGTCAAGTGGAGAGCTAGGTGGGAGAATTAAGCTAAATAAAGCAGGGATATACTCCATATCTAATCTATATAAATTGATTAACACCCGGTTAGATAATAAACAAATAGAAGATATTAAGGTGAAATGGCAGAAAGACTACAGGAGCATAGAGGATATATGGATACAAGACAGTTTAAAACTAATAAATGGAACCTGGGTTCCTACTAGCTGGCATGAATCACATTTAAAATTGATAAATAAAGCCTACATAACAATTAATGCATTAAATAAATGGAATAAAGTTAAGCAAACATGCCCTAAATGCAAAACAGATATGGCAGATTTGGTCCACTATTTTTGGAGGTGCTCTAAGATCTTACAACTTTGGTTTCGGATTAATTATTGGCTTAAAGAAATACTGAAAATAGAAGAAGAAGAGATTAAAGAATACCAAGTTTTCTTCTTAGTTAAGTATTCTGAGCAGCATACAAATTATGATCTGATTAATACAATCATACTAGTGGTCAGGAACTTAATCTTAAAAAAAAAATGGAAATCGATTTATCAGACAAAATTAGCGCACGTTAAAATAATATTTTAGTACAATGGAACAATATACGACTCAACAGCACTCTAATTCCCAATTAAAATTATTCTTTGGGGCGTGTCCGAGCTGTGTTCTGGATAGGACGCATTTTCTGTGGGCTCCAGAGGAAACCTTAATAACCCGCCGGTTATTATCCTTAAACAGCAAGAAAAAATTATATCATCTAAACACCACAAAGTACCGACTGTCGGGGCATTATATTTTCCTGTTTTCAGCTGTTTACATGATACCGGAGGCCTACTTTTCCTAGGCATTCACCTCCCCCCCCGGGTAGAGCCGGGTGAACAGTGCTGTCAGAACAAACTGACTTACTGTGTCTCTACAACCCACAACACTGGACTGAGTGCCGACAAACTACTTGGCAAAGTTCTACTTTGGCAGGACCTCTGAAAGGGTAAATAAACAACTCATGGCGAGAGTAGACAACCCAGAGTTCTGGGAAGACATACCGGTAAAACTTGTATCCCTTATGCGCCGGCTCATGGAGTCTGCACCCTACGATAATCTAATGCACAGACTACAAGTGACAGAGGAGGATACAAGGCACCAGACTGAGACATCTGCCATTATAACAAAACAACATCCTAGTCTAGCAGATGCAGATGGCGACGAAAACTTACAAATTATTTACTACAAGGAAAACGCCAGCGCTCTGTCTAAGGGGGAATATCGCTCCCTGCAGACGATGTCAAACAAGATGATCCCATGCACACATACTTCACCACCAAAGCGCAAAGATCGTGAACCGCTATCTAATTTCAGGAGCTCTTCAAGCAGGTATCAGCCTGATCTACAATGTCAGCGATCCGATGAGTCGGCTCTCTTGCCTATTACCCTGCACCATATAGCGGAGTCACCACAGCACCAAGTGACCCTGCTGTTTAATATGGGGAAACACATTTGCACCCCCCCACTACAGACCGCTGTGGACACAAAATTATGGACACTATTATGTTCTGCAGCACGAGCGGACGGCGGGGTAATAGACCCACCTGATAGCCACCGGACTACTTCTATGTTTATCTGGGACTCGGAGACATCGTCCCAACTATATAAATGCACAGCACGTTCATTGCTATGTGACGATGTTGGTATGGGCACACTGGTGTTTTGATAATGGCTGAGAGCCTTACTGAACAAAAATATCAGCCTGTTTTATCATATAAAGTAGTAGCGCTGTGTATAAGTTTAGTTCAGATGCCCCGTTGACTGCTTGTTGCTTATTGTTTTAGGGGTATCACATTATGAGGATAATATGTTGGAGGATGATTTTACATGTGCACTTGTGTAATATGTGGGCACCGTCAGCAGAGGTCTCTACCGTAATATAGGGGAACACATTATGATCTTAATGACATTACTCTCTGACATAGGGGAAGTCTGGGTAGCAAGAGGGGTTGGCCAACCTTGTTGTATAATTAGCTGTGTTGCTGACGGCCAGGATGTCACATGACTTAGCATCGCACCTCTAGCTATATTTAAAGCCTTGACCTCTCTCCCTCACTTACACTCAGGGTCCTCGACTATTAACTTGCTCTTTGCCTCAGGCATAAGCCTCTTATAGCCCCCCCATGATAATTTCCCTATAAGGTCCTGTCAGATATAACCCCAGTTAAGTTTACATATCATCAGAAGCCAACCATCCTCTCTAATGAAACACTCTATCTTCAATCTTCCTGTTGATAAGGTTCGGCAAATGTAGTTTTACTATTCAACCAGTTTTTATGTATGTTATGTTTGTAACTAATTATCCCTACATGTTTCCTATATATTGTATGAATGGATCCAAGAGGGGTCCATAATATGTCGAAAAGGGACTAAAAAGAGGAAAATAACCTAATAGAACACCAGATTGTTTTCTATACTGCTGAAGGTATAATCTTTGTATTTCTTTACTTATTTTCTTATATATTTATTTTCTTTTTTTCTTTTTGATATCCTGGTGTTTCAAACCACTGTAATATGCAATTCCTCAATAAAAATGTTTAAAATAAAAATTGTTCTTTAAGAAATGGCTCCCCCTTCTTAACTCATTGCCCAATAATGTTCAAATGGAATTAATTAGACCACTGAATAAAACAGAATATGTATTACAAAAAAATACATGCTGGGCATTTCCCGGAATTCTGGAGAGAGATATAATAACCATATTCCACCGCAAGATTGCCGACATTTACAACAGTTTCACCCCTCAGACCCACCACAACATCATCAGACCCTCTGGAACCCTCTCACCACCGAAGACACCCTCAGAACCATGAAATCCATCCACTCCGGAGCACCCTCAGACCCATGCCCCCACCACATATTCAACAGAGCAGACGACATCATCGCCCCAGTACTCTGCCGCACCATTAACTGCTCCCTCGAGACAGGCACCTTTCCGGAAGAATGGAAGCACGCGGATCTGAGGCCCCTCTTGAAAAAACCCACAGCAGACCCTAAGGACCCCAAAAACTACCGCCCCATCTACCTGCTCCCCTTCCCAGCTAAAATCAGCGAAAAAGCCATCAACGCACAACTCATTGAGCACATAGAGGCCAACCACACACTAGACCCCCCCCAATCCGGTTTCAGGAGCAACCACAGCACCGAAACCGCCTTCCTCGCCGCCACGGATGACATCTGTGCCCTGCTCGACCGAGGAGAAACCGCCACCCTCATCCTCCTAGATCTCTCAGCTGCATTTGACACTGTTTCTCATCACACCCTCTGCTCAAGACTCCATGAATCCGGCATCCGAGATAAGGCCCTGGAATGGATCACCTCCTTCCTCACCGGTTGAACCCAGAAAGTCTTACTCCCTCCCTTCGTCTCCAAGCCCACAGGAATAAACTGCGGGGTTCCACAAGGCTCTTCACTCAGTCCAACACTCTTCAACATCTACATGGCGCCCCTGGCAGCCATCGCCCGATACCACAACCTCAACATCATCTCCTACGCAGGCGATACTCAGCTAATCATCTCTCTCACAAGAGAGCCCACCACCGCCAAGAGAAACGTCCACGAAGGGCTCACAGAAATCGCCTCCTGGATGAATAACTGCCTCAAACTGAATGCAGAAAAAACAGAAATACTCCTCCTTGGACCCGAAAACTCAGCCTGGAACAACTCCTGGTGGCCCACAGCCCTCGGACCCCCTCCAATCCCCACGGACCATGCACGAAACCTAGGCTTCATCCTAGACTCATCACTATCCATGAACCGACAAGTCAACGCCGTCTCCTCGGCAGGCTTCCAAACGCTCCACCTACTACAAAAAATCTTCAGATGGATCCCACCAGACAAACTACAACCCACGCACTGGTCAGCAGCAGACTAGACTATGGCAACGCGCTCTACGCCGGATCCACCATCAAGCTCCAAAAGAGACTCCAACGAGTCTAGAACGCCCCCGCCAGACTTATCCTCAACATCCGTCGCCAATGCCCTATCACAAAACACCTACAAGAACTACACTGGCTCCCCATCAACAAAAGGATCACCTTCAAGCTTCTCACTCACGCTTTCAAGTCCCTCCACAACATCGGCCCTGAATACCTAAACCACCGTGTCACCTTCTACACCCCCACCAGGCAACTGCGATCAGCCAACCAAGCCCTCTAGCTCATCCCCCGCATAAGAAAGACCACTGCTGGTGGCAGGTCCTTCTCTTATCAAGCAGCCAAAACCTGGAACACCCTCCCCTCTTCACCTCAGACAGGTCACCGACCTAACAAAGTTCAGAAAGGACCTCAAAACCTGCTCTTCGACTTTTTTGTTTGTTTTTTTCTCCCATGAATTTGGAACATGCATAGGTGACTTAAAAGGAAATGAAACCCATTTTTTTAAATTTATTTTTGTAAACATAAAAAAAGGCAGTTTCATAATATGCATGAATATCACATAACATAAACCAATACATTTTCCATGTTTAAGTTTCTATACAGATCATATTACATCAATCATATGGTCTTAACTTTTGTTTCACACCTTTGAATTATTCCAAATCTTTTCAACTGACCAACAGTTTTTCCCAATGCTATATAACTTATATTGCTGCATCTTACTTTCAAAGTAGCCCATACCTGAATAATAAAACAAACATTTTGAATAAGTTAAATATCAAACAGATCCTATAGTTTATTTATATTATTATGTAGTCCCCCCGTTCTCTGGCTCTGGGTCTAATTACAAAAACATGGCAGCTGCAGTTGAACATCTGCATTTAAATAGGTGGGGAGTCCAAAGTCCCCCAGATATGAACTAAAAAAAAATAAACATAATATAAAGAAGGAAAAAAACACATAGACCGAAAAAAAACAAAAAAAAACTAGAGTACGGACGGCTACCATAAACCCAGCAGAATCAATTCCGTATTTCTGAAAGGATATATTAGATATTCAATCTCCCTAGGAGAGAGGACTTTAATAAATTGAGACCACTTAGAGAAAATACTCTTCACATCTTGATCACTATGTAAATTAGTATCAACTTGTTCAATGATACATTGTTTCTTCAAGCAGTTACTTCTAAGATACTTGGAGTTGCTTTTGTTCTCCACTTCTTTAGGATCAAGTATCTAACCGCAAGAATAACCAAGTTTACAATTTTAATGTTATCAAAAGGCAACCCTATGTCAGCAAAAAGAAAAACTACCTTTAAAGGTGATAGAGTCAAAGAAGGGACACCCACCGTGTTAATAAGCCAGTATTGTAACTTCAACCAAAAGTTTCAGATTTTTGGGCAGTCCCATAACATATGCAGATGGAAAAGAGCATTTTGGGCATCTATTGAAACTAGTGTTCTGACATTTAGATCCTTTCTTTGGAGTAAAATAAGATATATGCAATAGCTTAACGTGCGACTCCCTCCAGGATGCAGAGAGGGTAACATGGGAAACCACTTGGATCGAAGAGGTGAGTAAAGTAGGATCCAAAGAATCTTGCGCTAACATTACGGCCCATTTAGAGTGATTTTTTTCCAATGTATCTGGGCAATTGATTGAAATCAGAGTTTAATAAATATACGAAATTGACATGAACCCGTTTTTGACTAGCCGTGGTCGGTAACCAATTTGAGAGCAAAGTGTCTCGCTTGGAGGTACGCAAAGAAGTTTTTGTTAGGGATATAAAACTCCTCTTTAAGAGAGTTGAAAGTCTTAATACATCTTTCAAAATCTAATAGTTGATAAATCTTAACAAGGCCTAAGGACTCCCATTTAGAAAAAACAGAATTTATGCTTACCTGATAAATTACTTTCTCCAACGGTGTGTCCGGTCCACGGCGTCATCCTTACTTGTGGGATATTCTCTTCCCCAACAGGAAATGGCAAAGAGTCCCAGCAAAGCTGGTCACATGATCCCTCCTAGGCTCCGCCCACCCCAGTCATTCGACCGACGGACAGGAGGAAATATATATAGGAGAAATCATATGATACCGTGGTGACTGTAGTTAGAGAAAATAATTCATCAGACCTGATTAAAAAAAAACCAGGGCGGGCTGTGGACCGGACACACCGTTGGAGAAAGTAATTTATCAGGTAAGCATAAATTCTGTTTTCTCCAACATAGGTGTGTCCGGTCCACGGCGTCATCCTTACTTGTGGGAACCAATACCAAAGCTTTAGGACACGGATGAAGGGAGGGAGCAAATCAGGTCACCTAAACGGAAGGCACCACAGCTTGCAAAACCTTTCTCCCAAAAATAGCCTCCGAAGAAGCAAAAGTATCAAATTTGTAAAATTTGGCAAAAGTGTGCAGTGAAGACCAAGTCGCTGCCTTACATATCTGGTCAACAGAAGCCTCGTTCTTGAAGGCCCATGTGGAAGCCACAGCCCTAGTGGAGTGAGCTGTGATTCTTTCAGGAGGCTGCCGTCCGGCAGTCTCATAAGCCAATCGGATAATGCTTTTAAGCCAAAAGGAAAGAGGTAGAAGTCTCTTTTTGACCTCTCCTTTTACCAGAATAAACAACAAACAAGGAAGATGTTTGTCTGAAATCTTTAGTAGCCTCTAAATAAAATTTTAGAGCACGGACTACGTCCAAATTGTGTAACAAACGCTCCTTCTTTGAAACTGGATTCGGACACAAAGAAGGTACAACTATCTCCTGGTTAATATTTTTGTTGGAAACAACTTTCGGAAGAAAACCAGGCTTAGTACGCAAAACCACCTTATCTGCATGGAACACCAGATAGGGCGGAGAACACTGCAGAGCAGATAACTCTGAAACTCTTCTAGCAGAAGAAATTGCAACCAAAAACAAAACTTTCCACGATAATAACTTAATATCTACGGAATGTAAGGGTTCAAACGGAACCCCTTGAAGAACTGAAAGAACTAGATTTAGACTCCAGGGAGGAGTCAAAGGTCTGTAAACAGGCTTGATTCTAACCAGAGCCTGAACAAATGCTTGAACATCTGGCACAGCTGCCAGCCTTTTGTGAAGTAAAACAGATAAAGCAGAGATCTGTCCCTTCAGAGAACTTGCAGATAATCCTTTCTCCAAACCTTCTTGTAGAAAGGATAGAATCTTAGGAATTTTTATCTTGTTCCATGGGAATCCTTTAGATTCACACCAACAGATATATTTTTTTCATATTTTATGGTAAATTTTTCTAGTTACAGGCTTTCTAGCCTGAATCAGAGTATCTATTACAGAATCTGAAAACCCACGCTTTGATAAAATCAAGCGTTCAATCTCCAAGTCGTCAGTTGGAGGGAAACCAGATTCGGATGTTCGAATGGACCTTGAACAAGAAGGTCCTGTCTCAAAGGTAGCTTCCATGGTGGAGCCGATGACATATTCACCAGGTCTGCATACCAAGTCCTGCGTGGCCACGCAGGAGCTATCAAGATCACCGAAGCCCTCTCCTGATTGATCCTGGCTACCAGCCTGGGAATGAGAGGAAACGGTGGGAATACATATAAACACCAAAAAACTCTTAAACATCTCCGTGGAGATGTTGCCTGTGCAACGGCAAAGAGAATGACTGGGGTGGGCGGAGCCTAGGAGGGATCATGTGACCAGCTTTGCTGGGACTCTTTGCCATTTCCTGTTGGGGAAGAGAATATCCCACAAGTAAGGATGACGCCGTGGACCGGACACACCTATGTTGGAGAAAAGAGCTGACTGCATCCCTGCTTGAAACTGAGGGTTATTCAGAAGTCTGATATGTCTTGAGACCTTAGACTCAATGTGCAAGGAGTTACAAATCCTCTTCCACATTTAAATTGGATTAAAAATGGATCTTACCTTTTTTATTTCAAGAGGGATCATATTACTATTACGGTGTATTAAGGCCATAAGAGAGAATGGGTAAGTTATACTACTTTCGAGTTCATAATTTGTTACGTAATTGCTATTAGTCACCCAGTCTACTACAATTCGTGCCAAAAACACTTGATTGTATAAGCGGAGATCAGGAAGAGAAAGTCCCCCGTACTTTGTGGGTAAGGCTAGTTTAGATAATGAGATTCTGGATTTTTTATTCTGCCAAATGAATGATCGTAAAGCCACATTGAATGATAAAATATCCTTTGTTTTAAAAACCAGCTAAGTGTTCTGGAGGACGTAAAGGATTTTAGAAAGAAGAGTCATCTTGTAGAGAGCTATATGCCCCGATAGAGAGTGAGGGAGCTTCTGCCAGTTTTTAATGGTTTCTTTTATTTTATTAAGTACTGGGAGTAAATTCAAAGTGTACCAGTTATCAGGATTAGAAGATATCCAGATGCCTAGGTATTTAAATGAGTCTTGCACTATACTGAAAGGGATAACTGTAGGTGAGTCCTTAGTCTGCTTAATCCAAAGTAACTCAGATTTTGCAGCATTAACCTTATAACCGGAAAAAGATCCAAACTGATCTATTATTGAGAGAAGCTTTGGGATGTTTCTAGAAGTATTCGATATGTATATTAAAACATTGTCGGCATAAAGTGCAATTCGCATTTCCTTATTTTTAACCTTAATTCCTTCAAGTTGTTGCCGGATTTGAATAGCAAGGGGTTCAATAGCCAAAACAAAGAGGAGCGGAGAGAGAGGACACCCCTGCCTGGTTCCCCTCTCTAACATTATATCCTGGGACAAATCACCATTTACTAAGATTTTTGTAGAGGCATTTTTAAATAAATTATTAAAAAGACAAAGAAAATTACCACTAATACCAAACTGCTTCAAAGTGAATGAAATGAAGTCGTAATGTACCGAATCGAACGCTTTTTCAGCATCTATTGAGATGATCGCCATGTCAGGGGTGTCCTCTCCCCCTGCCTTCCGCAGCCCCTCCATTGTTTTAAAGTAATCTATTGTAAGGAATACTTCCCTTATTTTAGCTGAGGAGTTACATTTCAGCAGAAACCCAGCTTGGTCATTATGGATAATGGTGGGAAGAAGAAATTGAAGCCTTTGCGCCAGAATAGCTGTTAAAAGTTTATAATCCACGTTTAGGAGCGTGATGGGTCTGTAAGATTCTTTTTTGGTTGGGTCTTTCTAATTTGTTTTTATTTTATTATTCAGAGAGAAAATACCATTTTAAACAACTTTCTAATTTATTTCGATTATCAATTTTTCTTCATTCTCTTGGTATCCTTTGATGAAGGAGCAGTAATGCACTAATGGGAGGAAGCTGAAAGCCAATAAAGCACAAATTTCATTAGCTCACCAGAGTAAGTGCTGTGTAAAAAACAAAATTTATGCTTACCTGATAAATTTATTTCTTTTGTGATGTACCGAGTCCACGGATTCATCCTAACTTGTGGGATATTGTCCTTCCTGACAGGAAGTAGCAAAGAGAGCACCACAGCAGAGCTGTCTATATAGCCCCCCCCTTAACTCCACCCCCCAGTCATTCGACCGAAGGCCAAGGAAGAAAAGGAGAAACTATAAGGTGCAGAGGTGACTGAAGTTTACATAAAAAAAATACTATCTGTCTTGAATAGACAGGGCGGGCCGTGGACTCGGTACATCGCAAAAGAAAGAAATTTATCAGGTAAGCATAAATTTTGTTTTCTTTTGCATGATGTACCGAGTCCATGGATTCATCCTAACTTGTGGGATACCAATACCAAAGCTTTAGGACACGGATGAAGGGAGGGACAAGACAGGAACCTAAACGGAAGGCACCTCTGCTTGCAAAACCTTTCTCCCAAAAATAGCCTCCGAAGAAGCAAAAGTATCAAATTTATAAAATTTTGAAAAGGTATGAAGCGACGACCAAGTCGCAGCCTTACAAATCTGTTCAACAGAAGGATTATTTTTAAAAGCCCATGTGGAAGCTACCACTCTAGTAGAATGAGCTGTAATCCTTTAAGAAGGCTGCTGTCGGATGATGCTTTACAGCCAAAAGGAAAGAGAAGTCGCCGTAGCCTTTTGACCCGTACACTTTCCAGAATAGACAACAAACAAAGAAGATGTTTGACGAAAATCTTTGGTTGCCTGAAAATAAAATTTCAAAGCACGAACCACATCCAAGTTGTGCAACAGACGTTCCTTCTTACAAGAAGGATTAGGACACAGAGAAGGAACAACAGTTTCTTGATTGATATTCCTATTAGTAACAACCTTAGGTAGGAACCCAGGCTTCGTAAGCAAAACCACCTTATCAGCATGGAACACAAGATAAGGAGTGTCACATTGTAATGCAGATAGTTCAGAAACTCTTCGAGCTGAAGAGATAGCAACTAGGAACAAAACTTTCCAAGATAAAAGCTTAATATCTATGGAATGCATGGGTTCAAACGGAACCCCCTGAAAAACTCTAAGAACTAAATTTAGACTCAATGGCGGAGCAATAGGTTTAAACACAGGCTTAATTCTAACTAAAGCCTGACAAAAAGCCTGAATGTCTGGAACATCTGCTAGACGCTTGTGCAACAAAATAGAGCAGATATCTGTCCCTTTAGGGAACTAGCTGATAATCCTTTCTCCAATCCCTCAAGAAGAAAAGACAAAATCCTAGGAATCCTGATTTTACTCCAGCCTTTGGATTTGCACCAAAAAAGATATTTACGCCATATCTTATGATAAATTTTCCTGGTAACAGGCTTTCGAGCCTGAATCAAGGTATTTATGACTGACTCAGAGAAACCACGCTTTGATAGAATCAAGCGTTCAATCTCCAAGCAGTCAGTTACAGAGAAAATAGATTTGGATGCTTGAATGGACTTTGAATCAGAAGGTCCTGTCTCAATGGCAGAGACCATGGTGGAAGGGATGACATGTCCACCAGGTCTGCATACCAAGTTCTGCGTGGCCACGCAGGCGCTATCAAAATCACTGATGCTCTCTCCTGTTTGATTCTGGCAATCAGACGTGGAAGGAGAGGGAAAGGTGGAAACACATAAGCCAGGTTGAACGACCAGGGTACTGCTAGAGCATCTATCAGTACAGCCTGAGGATCCCTTGACCTGGAGCCGTAACGAGGAAGTTTGGTGTTCTGACGAGACGCCATCAGATCCAACTCTGGTGTGCCCCATAGCCGAACCAGCTGAGCAAACACCTCCGGATGGAGTTCCCACTCCCCCGGATGAAAAGTCTGACGACTTAGAAAATCTGCCTCCCAGTTCTCTACACCTGGGATATAGATCGCTGACAGATGGCAAGAGTGAGCCTCTGCCCATTGGACTATCCTTGAGACCTCTATCATCGCTAAGGAACTCCTTGTTCCGCCCTGATGATTGATATAAGCCACAGTCGTGATGTTGTCGGACTGAAACCTGATGAATCTGGCCGAAGCCAGCTGAGGCCATGCCTGGAGAGCATTGAATATCGCTCTTAATTCCAGAACTTAGATTTAGATGACACATCAGCTCATCAGGACTTAAGCCATAACGCTCTACACGCTAAAATGGCAAAACCTGAATTCTTAGCTGCTAATTTAGCAAGATGAAAAGCGGCGCCTGTAATAAAAGAATTAGCCAACTTAAGAGCCTTAATTCTGTCCAAAGTATCATCTAGTGGGGTCTCCATCTGAAGAGCCTCTTCTAGAGCCTCAAACCAAAAGGCAGCTGCAGTGGTTACAGGAACAATGCACGCTACAGGTTGAAGAAGAAAACCTAGATGAACAAAAATCTTCTTTAGGAGACCCTCTAATTTTTTATCCATAGGATCAATGAAAGCACAACTGTCTTCAATAGGTATAGTTGTACGCTTAGCCAGGGTAGAAATAGCTCCCTCCACCTTAGGGACCGTCTGCCATGAGTCCTTTATGGTGTCAGAAATGGGAAACATTTTCTTAAAAACAGGAGGGGGAGAGAACGGAATACCTGGTTTATCCCACTCCTTAGTAACAATGTCCGAAATCCTCTTAGGGACCGGAAACACATCAGTGTAAAGAGGAACCTCTAAATATTTGTCCATTTTACACAATTTCTCTGGAACTACAATAGGGTCACAATCATCCAGAGTAGCTAAAAACCTCCCTAAATGCCGTCATATCAGAATCTGTCTGAGGGAACGTCTTTCCTGAATCAGAAATCTCTCCCTCAGACATCAAATCCCTCATCCCTACTTCAGAACGTTGTGAGGGAATATCGGATACGGCTACTAAAACGTCAAAAGGCTCAGCATTTGTTAACCCAGAGCTACTGTGCTTCCCGTGCAAACCAGGCAGCTTAGATAAAACCTCTGTGAGGGTAATATTCATAACTGAAGCCATATCTTGCAAGGTGAAAGAATTAGACGCACTAGAAGTACTTGGCGTTGCTTGTGCAGGCGTTACTGGTTGAGACACTTGGGGAGAACTAGATGGCAAAACCTTATTTCCTTCTGTCTGAGAATCATCTAATGCCAAGCTTTTATAAGTCAAAATATGCTGTTTGCAATTTATAGACATATCAGTACAAGTGGGACACATTCTAAGATGGGGTTCCACAATGGCTTCTAAACAAATTGAACAATAAGTTTCCTCAGTGTCAGACATGTTTAACAGACTAGTAATAAAGCAAGCAAACTTGGAAAACACTTTATTTAAAGAAAAAAACACAATTTTCAAAAACGGTACTGTGCCTTTAAGTGAAAAAAAGGCATACAAACTGCAAAACAGGTTAAAATTGCTTCAATTTTTCTGAAGTTTTAACAGTGTACCCACTAAGCTTTAGAAGGATTGCACCACAAGTTAATAAGCAATAAACCCCCAAATGAAAAAAACGGATTGAAAAATGTCTAAAACCGGTTAAACACCCCTATAAGCACCTTGCCACAGCTCTGCTGTGGCCCTACCTGCCCTTAGGAACGATAATATGGGGTTAAAGCTTCGAATAGGCCCTCAGAAGATCATCAGGACCTCAGGAGAAGTTGCTTGCTGCTTATTTGTATAAGTAAATGCCCACCTCACTCGATGTTACTGGGGCCTACTCAAATCTAACAAACCTAGTTTGAAAACCATGTGGGTTATAACAAACCCAAAATAAGCCAAATGACCCCTCAAGCAAACGTCCCATAAACATAAACGTTACTCCCAGAAGACACAAATGTTTGTACCAATTTTACATAAACAAAATGAGTGTCCAAATTTTTTTTTAGCCCTTACAGCAAGCTAGTAAAGCCTCTTTCATACTAGGATTACTGCTTACCCTTCCGCTAATGGGGATACTGTCAGCCTTTCTGAGTTAACACAGTCTCTGCAGAAAAAATGAATGAACAAACCTCATTGCTATATAGCAAGAACCGTTCCTGACACTGAAGTTTTCCTGTACTCCTCAGCTCATGTGGGAACAGCAGTGGACCTTAGTTACAAATGCTAAGATCATCATCCTCCAGGCAGAAATCTTCATCTATGTCCTGCCTGAGAGCAAATAGTACAACACCGGTACCATTTAAAAATAAACTCTTGATTGAAGATGAAATAAAAACTAACAGTTTAACACCTCTTCTCTTTACTCTTCCTGCTTAGAGCCAGCAAAGAGAATGACTGGGGGGTGGAGTTAAGGGGGGAGCTATATAGACAGCTTTGCTGTGGTGCTCTCTTTGCTAGTTCCTGTCAGGAAGGACAATATCCCACAAGTTAGGATGAATCTGTGGACTCTGTACATCATGCAAAAGAAAGTTATCTTTCAGTTACTGTCCAGTGCCCAGCTGCAGGGAACAAAAAAAAAAGCAAGAAATGAACAGCAGCCAATCAGCATCAGCAATGCCGAGATCATGAACTCTTTTACTGTGATGTTGTGAAATTTCCCTTAACACTCATGAGATTTCATAGTAAAATCCCTTAAACTGAATAGGGAAATAACATTAGCGTGCAAGAGGCACACTCCCTTGCAGGTCCCGGGACAGGCATACTGATTTGCGGTTTAAAGTCCTTTACATGGTGTGGGAATACTTAGGACATTTTGAGGTAAAATATCTTTCTTTTTTACATAGAGATGTTCAAGTGATATTTTCTAGTTGGCTTTTTACAGCTATACTGCATAACTTTCGAGTGTTTCAACATTTGGGTATCATGTCCCTTTAAATCTCATAGGAGAAAAATCTACTAGTATCCTTTAAGAAATTGTGACTCATGCACCCAAAAATGAATCTGGACACTCGGACACAAGGCAAGTAAAAGAAAAAACATTTTCCTTTATATTAGCTTAGCAGCTAATAAAGACATTCTTTAATGCTCTAAACATCACCCTAACCATTGAGAATGAAGTGTGACCTTTATTGAGCAACATGGGAAAAAGTAACACTGTATTATAAAAATAAAAAACATCCCATAACCCCTGTGGGCACACTAAACAGTGAAAAAAACAAAATAAAGAAACAATTAAAACATTAAAGGGATATGAAACCCAACATTTTTGTTTCCAGATCCAGGTAGAGCATGTAATTTTAAACAACTTTCCAATTTAATTCTATTTTCAAATGTTCTCTGGGTATCTTTTGCTGAAAAGCAAAGTTATCAATCTGCAAGAGCACTAGATGGCAGCACTATTTCCTGCTGTGTAGTGCTCCAGATGCCTACCTAGGTATCTCTTCAACAAGTAGTATCATGGGAATGAAGCAAATTAGATAATGGAAATAAATTGTTTTTTTTTTTTTTATTGTATGTTATTTTTCCCGTATACCTTTAAGGATACCATCGTAAAAAATATATATCCCTAGGGGTTTTAGAATAAAAAACATCCCCACCCTGGGCAGACAGAATATGGAATTCTGCAGGAAGTGGTGTTCGATTTTAAAATAAATGCTCATATGACCTTGTGTTATTAGTCATTGATGAAGTTAGCAGATTAGAATTAAAGATAAAATCTGAAATTGAAGCCACAAAACTGCAGAGTTACCAAACACTAGTTGAAGATAAATCACAGAAGTGGGTGATTAAATTAGATAAAATGGTCACAAAATATAGGAATGAGTTAATTGCTTTTAAGAACAAAAAACTGAGCACAGTAGAAAGTGATTATAGAGATAAACGCATTTACAGGTGGTTGTATGGCAAGGATTAAGCCCCTAATAGATTTAAACGTAGGAATATACGTGCTAGAAATATTCTCAGCATAGTGGATACCAGTGGTGGTGGTGGTGGGGGGGGAGTCATCTGGTAATGAGAATGCTAACAACATCATTAATAAGGGTTCATCAATTCAGTCACAGTCTTTTTCTGGGGTGGCCACGAGATCCACGGCCAAACCCCAGATACCTACAGATCAAAAAGAACTAGACGGCTGCATATCAGGAGAAGGGGACATAAACCGCAAAAAGCAGTAGAAAAAGAAAAGAGTATTACATTCAACCTAAGTAGTAGATCCCTTAATTATGCAGAAATCTCAGTTTTAAATAGAGGATTGTCATTTGTACCTACCCTAAGTGTGATACCTTCAACACCTTTGTTGATATTCACAAGCTGCAAAGGCAGCTCAAGTTAAAAGAACACTTTAGGGATAGTGTAACAATTAAACCCTCTGTGTTTAAAAAAACATCAGCTTTTGAACCAGCTAATACGCATCCATCAATAAAGGGTTTTACACGTATGATATGCCATGATATAAAAAGCACACAATCCTTCACCACTTACCCTAAATTAAATAAAGAGGAAAGAATGGCTATTAAAAGTCTAAGCAATGATAGCAGCTTAATCATCCGCCCGGCTGACAAGGGGGGGTCCATTGTTATACAGGACTATGCCGACTACAGAACTGAAGCTTTAAGACAGCTTTCAGGTACCACAGTTTATATAAAATTGAAAGGAAACCCTACAGTGACCTTTAAAAGGGCTATTGATGAATATCTGAGTAGGGGCTATGAGTCTGGTTTGTTATCTGAACAGGAGGTTGATTTTTTTAACCACTGACCATCCAAAAACCCCCATATTGTATTTAATACCTAAGGTGCATAAGACCCTTAAGGACCATCTTCCATCTACAGCCAGAGGTAACGGGTACCCCTGCGTATTTACAGGATTCACCTAGTTTAATCACAATTTTGAGAAGTTATGAAGGGCTGCATGCGAGTGATGTCCTCGTCACCATGGACGTGGACAGCCTATACATCTCGATTTCTCATGATGGAGGTGTTGCGGCTGTCAGGTCCATGGTGACTGGGAACCTTCTATATGAGGGACCCCCTATTGAGTTTCTCTGTGAGCTGTTAACTCATTGAGGCCTATTTATTAAGCCGATAACTATGCTGCATTCGCCGGCACCAATACGCTCGCCTAACATTGCGGCCGCGGACCTGAATATGCTCTCCTTATTTATTAAAAAAGCTGTCAAAAAGCCGCGCACCAAGTATGGGGCGATGAGCAGCGGACTGTTGTTAACTAACAGTCATCGATCTCGCTGTTATTCGGCTTTTTCCCAACTTTATTAATACCCTGACACTAAACACCGCTACTATACTAAAATGTTTAACCCCTATCCCGCCGCTCCCAGACCCCGCCGCAACTTTAATAAAGGTATTAACCCCTATCCTGCTGCTCCCGGAGCCCACCGCAACTCTAATAAAGTTATTAACCCCTATCCCTCCGCAACTAAATAAATGTATTACCCCTAAACCCCTGGCCTCCCACATCACTACCACTTACTAAACCTATTAACCCCTAAACCGCCAGCCCCCCCACATCGCCATAAACTAAATTAAGCTATTAACTCCTAAACCTAACAACCCGCTAACTTTACATTAAATAATAACTCATCCCTATCTTATAAATTTAAACATGCCTTTAGAAATAATATAAACTATATTAAACTACTAACTAACCTACCCAATTATTCTACAATTACATTAAACTATATTAAACTACTAATTAACCTACCCTAACTATTATACTAAAATTAAATTAAACTACAAATTAAATTAACTATATTATATATTTAAAAACCTAACCCTACTCAAGTTATTTAAATCTACAATAAAGAATTACTAAGTAACAAAAAAATAAAAACTAAGTTACACAAAATAATAAAATATTTAAACTAATTACACCTAATCTAATAGCCCTATCAAAATAAAAAAGCCCCCCCCCCCCAAAATAAAAAAACCCTAACTACAATAAACTACCAAACTACCAATGGCCCTTAAAAGGGCCTTTTGCGGGACATTGCCCCAAAGAAATCAGCTCTTTTACCTGTAAAATAAAATACAAACACCCCCCCAACAGTAAAACCCACCACCCACACAACCAAACCCCCCAAATAAAAACCCTTTCTAAAAAAAACTAAGCTCCCCATTGCACTGAAAATGGCATTTGTATGGGCATTGCCCTTAAAAGGGCATTTAGCTCTTTTTCCGCCCAAAATCCCTAACCTAACATTAAAACCCACCCAATAAAACCTTAAAAAAGCGTAACATTAACCCCGAAGATCCACTTACAGTTTTCGAAGACCCGACATTCATCCTCATCTAAGCGACAGAAGTCCTCAGGGAAGACGGCAGAAGTCTTCATCCAGATGGCATCTTCTATTTTCATCCATCCGGCGCGGCTCCATCTTCAAGACATCCGGTGCGGAGCATCCTCTTCTTACGATCGCCGCTGAAGAATGACGTTTCCCTTAAATGACATCTTCAGGAAAGAAACTTCATTCTTCAGCGGCGATCGTAAATAGAGGATGCTCCGCGAGGGATGGATGAAGATAGAAGATGCCGTCTGGATGAAGACTTCTGCCGGCTTCGCTGAGGACTTCTGCCGCTTGGATGAGGATGGATGTCGGGTCTTCGAAAACTGTAAGTGGATCTTCGGGGGTTAGTGTTAGTTTTTTTTTAAGGGTTTATTGGGTGGGTTTTAATTTTAGGTTAGGGACTTTGGGCGGAAAAAGAGCTAAATGCCCTTTTAAGGGCAATGCCCATACAAATGCCCTTTTCAGGGCAATGGGGAGTTTAAGTTTTTTAGATAGGGTTTTTATTTGGGGGGTTTGGTTGTGTGGGTGGTGGGTTTTACTGTTGGCGGGGTGTTTGTATTTTATTTTACAGGTAAAAGAGCTGATTTCTTTGGGGCAATGCCACGCAAAAAGGCCATTGGTAGGCTAGGGTTTTTTTTTTTTTGGGGGGGGGGGTCTTTTTTATTTTGATAGAGCTATTAGATTAGGTGTAATTAGTTTAAATATTTGATCATTTATTTTTTATTTTGTGTAACTTAGTTGTTATTTTTTTGTAACTTAGTAATTCTTTATTGTAGATTTAAATAACTTGAGTAGGGTTAGGTTTTTGAATATATAATATAGTTAATTTAATTTGTAGTTTAATGTAATTGTAGTATGATAGGGTGGGTTAACTAATAGTTTAATATAGTTTAATGTAATTGTAGTATAATAGTTAGGTTAATTAATAGTTTAATATAGTTTATTTTATTTCTAAAGGTAAGTTTAAATTTATTATAAGATAGGGATAAGTTAATATTTAATGCAATGTTTGCGGGTTGTTAGGTTTAGGGGTTAATAGCTTAATTTAGTCTATGGCGATGTGGGGGTCTTGCGGTTTAGGGGTTAATCGCTTTAGTAAGTGGTAGTGATGTGGGAGGCCAGGGGTTTAGGGGTTAATAAATGTATTTAGTTGCGGTGGGCTCCGGAAGCGCCCGAAATAGGAGTTAATACATTTATTTAGTTGAGTCAGTGTCGGAGAGCGGTGGAATAGGGGTTAATATATTTATTTAGTTGCGACGGGGTCCGGAAGCGGCAGAATAGGGGTTAATAACTTTTTTTAGGTTGCATCGATGTAGGGGGCAGCAGATTAGGGGTGTTTAGACTCAGGGGTTATATTAGGGTGTTAGGTGTAAACGTAACTTTTATTCTACCATAGAAATCAATGAGATATCTGGCACCATCGAACATAAGCTTTCGCTGCTTTCAGACTCCCATTGATTCCTATGGCATCTGCGGCCTCCAGGGTGGCGGATTGAAAAGCAGGTACGCTTGGCCGGAATAGTGGCGAGCGTACCTATTCAAAGTTTGGTAAATGTTGTCAGATAGTGCCGAATTTGTATTCAGTACATCTGTAATGACGTAAGCATTGATCTGTGTCAGACTGAGACCGGCGGATCGTATGTTACGTCACAAATTTCAACTTTTGCCGGTCTGTAGCCTTTGATAAATGGGGTGAATCAGGCTCGCCACAATTACGCTGCGGAATTCCAGAGTATTTGCGGTTGACGGCTTGATAAATAGGCCTCCATGTCTTGAAAATATCTTTTTTAGGTTTGAAAGAGATAACTATTAACAAATCTCTGGGACAGCCATGGGTTCAAACATGGCACCCACATATGCTAATCTTTACATGGCGTGGTACAAACAAGTGGCCAGGAAACCGTTTGCTCTCCCCCACATCAGATATTATTCTTGGTAGTATAATAGAGTTGGAACAGTGGGTGTTATGTTTGAACTCAATGGACAGTCCCATACGATTTAAGTTGGAATACAGTGAGACTGTGATACATTTTTTAGACCTTAACATATACAAGGTTGATGCCTGTGATGTTGCTCCTTTGGTACTTCATTATATACGAACCCAACTGATGAAAACTCCTTGTAGGAAGCCAGGAGCTTCCATCCCAGGCGCCAGAAGACAGGGATAGTCACCTCACAACTCATGCCAGTCATTCGTAATAATAGTGAGGTATCCACTATGATGGAGTAGCTGACAGAAATGGAGAAGAAATTAGTAACAAGAGGATATGATGGTGAAATGGTTCGAACCACTAAGGAGAGGTTACTAGGTGTGCCAATGGAGAATAAGCATAAGGAACCTAGTGATGGTACCCAGCTATTGAATTTCATGACCACATACACCCCCATGTGTAAGGTGCTGAGAAAGTCGGTACAACAGCATTGGTCTCTTCTCGAATCAGATCCATCACTTCCATTCCAAAAGATAAAGCCACCATGGATGTTATAACGGAGGGCAGACAATTTGAGAGATCTATTAGTAAAAACTGATGCAGTTAAATGTTATAACAAGGACACCTGGTTAAAGACCTTTAAAAAAGGGTTGCTTCACATGCGGAAGTTGTATAACATGCAAAAGCATGATGAGAGGGCAATCATTCCAACATCCCCACACTAACAAACGTTACACTATCTGCCACAGGCTAACATGCACAAGTACGTTATATACATGTTAATCTGTCCATGCTCTTTGGTGTACATCGGGAAGACAGTGACAAGCTTCAGAGACAGGATGGCTAACCATCGTTGTGGCATCCGGGAGGCCCTCAGTAAGGGGGATTCAGAACAACCAATGGCACGCCACTTCGCCAAGTTTAATCACGGCATATCAAGTCTTAGATCAATGTTGATTGACCACGTTCCTCCTTTGGTTAGGGGTAGCAACAGAGCTAAAAAGCTTTTACAGATGGATCCATACATTGGACACCCTGGCACCAAGAGGACTGAACACCTTCCTGGATTTTGGACCATTTTACACCAAATGACTGGTGACTGGACTGGTACGTCAATGCGCTAGATAAAAGTGATTTCCCGATGCAGATCCACATGGATGTTCGTTCTAGTGGGTACCCACGGGTTTCTACCTATATTCCTGGAGACATGAAGGGGGTATTTTGGTGAATTGGGGGTATGTGTAAAAGGATAAAGATTATATTATATGTGGTTGCCCTGTACGATAGAAATGTTTAAATTTGTGCATATATATTAGCCCTATATGATGTATATAGT
The DNA here is from genome assembly GCF_027579735.1 of Bombina bombina. Lineage (NCBI taxonomy): Eukaryota > Metazoa > Chordata > Amphibia > Anura > Bombinatoridae > Bombina > Bombina bombina. The sequence goes on from NC_069499.1 coordinate 460,095,555, forward strand.
TTGGATGAGATATGTTTTTAAATGTATAAATAAGATGTAGTTATCTCCTTAGTAGGGGCGACAAGACATGTATGCTGCAATAGTGTCAGGGTGCCAGGAATCAGACTGAGACGAGAAGTGCAAAAATAATCACACCTTTATTAATAGAAAAAAATAATAAAAAGTCCACAAGTCAAATAACAAGCCAGGAGTCAAAACCAGAGCTGGTAGTCAGACAAGCCGAGTCAGGAGCCAAAGCGAATAGTCAGACGAGCCGGAATCAGGAACAAGGAAAACAGCAGAGTCAGGAACAAGCCAGGGATCAGGAACCAGGAAGAACGTCAGGCAGCCAGGTAAAACAGAGGAGCTCTCACAAACAGGTCTGAGACAACGCAAGGGCAAAGCATACTGAACAGAGGCCCTTTAAATAATAAGTGATGACATCACAATTCTGAAACCGCATCCTGTCTCACATGGATGATGCACAACAGTCTGGCCATAAAAGGAAGAGCAGGCAATGAGCAGCATCCCCCACAATGCACCAAGACAGGAAGAGAGGTTAGTAAAATGGCTGCCAGCAGCACATGGCAAACACAACAGGGAAAAAAACCCTGAAAGTACCCTCCCCTCAACGACTCCTCCCCCGCGGGAGGACAAAAGGCTTATTGGGGAAACGGGCATGGAAGGCACGGAGGAGGGCAGGAGCATGAACATCAGAGGAGGGAACCCAAGAACGCTCCTCCGGACCGTAGCCCCTCCAGTGAACCAAATACTGTACACGGCCCCTGGACATACGAGAGTCAATAATGCTGCTGACCTCATACTCCTCATGGTTGTCAACAAGGATAGGACGGGGATGAGGCAACACATTGGTAAACCAATTACAAACCAATGGTTTCAAGAGGGAAACATGAAAAACATTGGAGATGCGCATAGCAGGAGGAAGGTCAAGAGCGTAAGCCACAGGATTAACCCGTCGGAGTATTCGAAAAGGACCAACATAACGGGGAGCCAATTTATTGGAAGGCACACAAAGGTTCAAGTTGCGGGAGGACAGCCAAACTCTCTCACCAACCTGGTAGTAAGGTGCGGGAAGACGCCTACGATCAGCCTGGAACTTTTGGCGCTGCATAGAACGATGAAGGCAATCCTTAATCTGCACCCACGTGGAACGGAGCTGCCGGAGATGCTCCTCCAAAGCCGGAATACCCTGAGACATGAATGAATCGGGCAACAAGGATGGTTGAAACCCATAATTCGCCATGAACGGGGAAAACGAGGAAGCATTAATAGCTCTATTACGAGCAAACTCTGCCCAAGGTAACAGTTCAGACCAATTATTGTGGTGATCTGAGACATAGCAACGGAGGAACTGTTCCAGAGCTTGATTAGACCGTTCCGCAGCCCCATTGGATTGAGGGTGATATGCCGAGGAGAAGGAAAGCTGGATCCCCATTTGAGCACAAAAGGAACGCCAAAATCTGGAGACAAACTGGCTACCCCGGTCCGACACTATCTACTTGGGTAACCCATGTAAACGGAAGACCTCCCGGGCAAAAATTTAAGCAAGCTCCTGAGCGGTAGGCAGCTTCATCAAGGGAATGCAATGTGACATTTTAGAAAAACGGTCAACCACCATAAGGATAACAGTATTGCCATTCGAAACAGGGAGCTCGACAATGAAGTCCATGGAAAGATGTGTCCAAGGACGCTCACCATTAGCAATAGGTTGAAGAAGACCCACAGGAAGACGTCGAGGAGTCTTATTCTGTGCACAAACTGAGCAGGAGGCAACATACACAGCAACATCAGAACGAGGACCTGGCCACCAGAACTGTCGAGTGACAGACCAAATCATTTGGTTCTTGCCTGGGTGACCTGCGGCTTTAGGATAGTGGTAAGTGTGCAAAAGTTTAGTTCCAAGATTCTCAGGAACAAAACACTTACCACTAGGTTTCTCAGGAGGTGAATTGGTTTGTGCAGCCAGGATCTCCTCCCCCAAGGGAGAAGTCAAATTAGTACGTATGGTAGCCAAAATATGGTCAGGAGGTATAACAGGTAGGTACAGACTCCTTCTTGGACAGAGGAGAAAATTGTCAAGAGAGGGCATCAGCCCTAACATTCTTACTACCAGGCAGGTAGGAGACCACATAATTAAACAGAGACAAAAATAGCGCCCATCTATGCTTCAGATAGATAAGTTAAATTCTTGTGATCAGTAAGAATGAGCACTGGCACGCTAGTACCCTCGAGAAGATGCCTCCATTCCTTAAAGGGACAGTCAACACCAGAATTTTTGTTGTTTTAAAAGATAGATAATCCCTTTATTACCCATTCCCCAGTTTTGCATAACCAACACAGTTATATTAATATACTTTTACCTCTGTGATTACATTGTATCTAAGCATCTTCTGACAGCCCCCTGATCACATGACATTTTATTTATTATCTATTGACTTTTATTTTAGCCAATTAGTGCAGTGTCTGCCACAATTCACGGGCGTGCTCACAATGTTATCTATAGGGTTTGCCTTAACTAGCTCTCCCCTGCTGTGAAAAGCAAATACAAAAGCATGTGATTAGAGGCGGCCTTCAAGGGCTTAGCAATTATCATATGAGCCTTCCTAGGTCTAGCTTTCAACTAAGAATACCAAAAGAACAAAGCAAAATTGGTGATTAAAGTAAATTGGAAAGTTGTTTAAAATTGCATTCCCTATTTGAAACATGAAAGTTTTTTTTGGACTTAACTGTCCCTTTAAGTGCCAAAATTATGGCCACTAATTCCCTGTCGCCAATTTGATAATTGTGCTCCGCTGGAGACAATTTCTTAGAGAAGAAACCACACGGATGCAAAGAACCGTCAGGCGTAGGACGTTGAGACAAGAAGGCACCTACTCCAGTCTCAGACGCATCAACCTCAAGAACGAAAGGCAGGACAGGGTTTGGATGAGCTAGAACTGGAGCGGCAGCAAAGGCAGTCTTAAGACTATCAAAGGCCTTAATGGCAGTAGGTGACCAATGGAGTGGATCGTTCTCTTTACGGGTCATTTCTGTGATAGGTTTGACCAAGGAAGAAAAGATTTTAATAAACTTTCTATAGTAATTGGCGAACCCCAAAAAACATTGAATAGACCAAAGACCAACTGGGCGAGGCCACTGCAGAACTGCAGATAACTTGTCAAGATGGAATGGAATGGAAAACAGCATTTAACACCAGGAGCGGGAGAACCCTGCAACGGAGATAACATAACCTAGGAAGGTTACTTGAGTCTGATGGAACTCACATTTCTCGAGTTTACAAAACAGGCCTTTCTCACGTAGTCTCTGAATTACCCGTGTAACATCAGAACGATGAGCCTCAAGTGTCGGTGAGTGTATGAGGATGTCGTCTAAGTACACCACAACACACTGTTGCAACATATCTCATAGGACATCATTAATAAATTCCTGGAAAACAGCAGGAGCATTACATAGGCCAAAGGGCATTACAAGATACTCATAATGCCCGCTCCTGGTGTTAAATGCTGTTTTCCATTCGTGGCCCTCCTTAAACCTAACGAGATTGTACGCTCCTCTCAAATCAAGTTTAGTAAAGACCGTAGCTCCCTTGAGGCGGTCAAAGAGTTCCGTAATAAGCGGAATAGGGTAAGCATTCTTAATGGTAAGACGATTAAGACCCCTATAATCGATACATGGTCTTAACTCGCCACCCTTTTTCTTCACAAAGAAGAAGCCAGCCCATGCAGGAGAGCAGGATTTGCGGATGATCCCCCGCGACAGAGCATCGGCAACATACTCCTCCATAGCACAATTCTCTGCAACAGACAGAGGGTACACCCGGCCCCGAGGAGGAATGGCTCCGGGTTGCAGGTCTATGGCACAATCATAAGACCGGTGAGGAGGCAACGTACCGGCACGCACCTTGTCAAACACGTCTAGGAACTCTCGGTACTCCTCTGGCAATTGAGATACCGAAGAAGTGCACAAGACTTTAACTGGTTTCCGAAGACAAGTGGAAATACATTGTGGGGACCATGACAAAATTTCGGACCTGTGCCAGTCGAGACTGGGATAGTGGTTTTGGAGCCAGGGATAACCCAGAACAACCGGAAAATGCGGAGAGTTTATCACCTGGAACTGGAGGGTTTCAAAATGGAGAGCCCCAACGCCATGGACAATGGAGCAGTTTCGTGAGTAACAAGTGCGGGCTGAAGGGGCCTGCCATCAATGGCCTCAATAGCAAGCGGAACGGACCGAGGAAAAACAGGAATGGAGTGCTTTGATACAAAAGCACTGTCAATGAAATAGCCCACAGCACCGGAGTCAAGAAGAGCCTGGGTGACTATGGAGGAGTCCACCCAGGAAAGGACAACTGTGACCAAAGGTTTCTCCTTAAGTGGTTCCGGGGACGAGGAAAAACCACCCAAGGTCTGCCCCCGACAGGACCTTAGGTTTGAGCGTTTCCCGGCCGTGTAGGACAAGACTTCAAAAAGTGGCCCTATAATCCACAATAGAGGCAGAGCCCCTCCCTCCCCCTAAAGGCCCTCTCCGCCGCGGAGAGACGCGTGAATCCCAGCTGCATCGGCGCAGCAGTACCTGGTGACTCGGGACCAGGAGGCATGGGAAGAGAGGGAGGCATGGGTGGGAACGAACACGCTCCTTGAAAGAGGGCCTCTCTCTGAGTCTGATGTCAATTAGGATAAAAAAAGACACCAATGCATCGAGATCCTCTGGTAAATCTCTGGAAGCAACTTCGTCTTTGATCGCATCAGAGAGCCCATGAAAGAAGGCGGCAACAAGGGCTTCATTGTTCCAACCTACCTCTGCGGCAAGCGTACGGAACTCAATAGCATACTGAGCAACAGATCTTGTACTTTGCTGAATGGACATGAGTCGTTTAGCAGCAGAGGAGGAGCGAGCCGGAACATCAAATACCCTTCGAAAGGAGGCCACAAATTCAGGGTAATTTGAAATCACAGGTTTATTAGTCTCCCACAAGGGATTAGCCCAGGCAAGAGCTGTGTCAGAGAGTAACGAGATGAGAAATCCCACCTTAGCTCTGTCAGAGGGAAACGTCTGAGGTAACATCTCAAAGTAAATGCCCACCTGGTTCAAAAACCCTCTGCACTGAATAGGATCGCCTCAATATCGCTGAGGTAGAGGTGCAGAACCGGACATGCTCCTGGTAGGCATAGGTGCAGCAGCAGAAACAGGAGCAGCCATAACTTGCGGGAAACTTTGGTCCAAATGTGCAGTGCGAGTCAGCAGGGTTTGCAGGGCTAGTGCAAATTGATCCAAGCGGTGATCCTGTTCATCCATCCTGGAAATGATGGCAGGTAAAGGTGGATTATTAGCAACACCAGGATTCATGGCCCTTGCGTAATGTCAGGGTGCCAGGAATCAGCCCGAGATGAGAAGTGCAAAAATAATCACACCTTTATTAATAGCAAAAAATAATAAAAAGTCCACAAGTCAAATAACAAGCCAGGAGTCAAAACCAGAGCTGGTAGTCAGACGAGCCAAATCAGGAGCCAAAGCGAATAGTCAGCCGGAATCAGGAACAATGAAAACAGCAGAGTCAGCCAGGGATCAGGAACCAGGAAGGATGTCAGTCAGCCAGGTAAAACACAGGAGCTCTCACAAACAGGTCTGAGACAACGCAAGGGCAAAACATATTGAACAGAGGCCCTTTAAATAATAAGTGATGACATCACAATTCTGAGACCACATACTGTCTCACATGGATGATGCACAACAGTCTGGCCATAAAAGGAAGTGCAGGCAATGAGCAGCATCCTACACAATGCACCAAGACAGGAAGAGAGGTGAGTAAAATGGCTGCCAGCAGCACATGGCAAACACAACAGGGAAAAAACCCTGTCAAATAGGGAGTAATATGTTTGATGGTTATCGATTAATGGTAATGCAATGCCATCTGATATTACGATCTGTGTTGTGTCGCATGACGCTATAATGATATACCATTTGATGCGGTGTACTTCTTAATGCTGATCATACAGTGGTGTCCCTTACAGGACGATATATACAACTACACTTCCGTGTATATGTTGCTATGGTAATGTGGTGTAAGCCGATTGGCAGTGACGTCACTGCAGGTCAATACAGTGGAGTTAATGATCTTAATGGGTATATAAGACAAGTGGAGGTATGTTGTGTTATATGTTTTTTGGGTCAGTCTTTTGGAACTAATCAATCAATTTGACAAAGTGTAATTGTACACTGAAACATTATGTCTTTTTATTGATGAATTGAATTAAATGTTATATTTTATGAAGACCAGCGAGTGCCTATCTGTGATTTCTGAATGTATTTATAAAGTGCACCCTGGCAGCTGAATGACATTGTAAGATTGTGCTCATCCTTCCTTGGGGATTTGTATCACTGCTTAATAAAGGTCTTTCTTTTATCCCTACCCCTAGAAGTGATCCGTTTGATTTAACAGGTAGATTTAAATCGGTTTCAACGCCAATTAAACGTGAATTTTTTTTTCAAAAATAGCACTGATTTTGAGCCTAAACCCTTTAAGGGTACCAGCACTTTTGAACCATCTAACACACATTCATCGATTAAGACTCGTATGTGTAATGCTGAAATTGGCAAAAAAAAACTTGAAAGAAGAGCATTGAAAACTTTGGTTGATGACCGCTCGATTGTGATAAGGCAAGCTGACAAGGGCGGTACCATTGTGGTGTTAGATTTTCTTTCATGAGTCCATGAGCTAGTGGCGTATGGGATATACAATCCTACCAGGAGGGGCAAAGTTTCCGAAACCTCAAAATGCCTATAAATACACCCCTCACCACACCCACAATTCAGTTTTACAAACTTTGCCTCCAATGGAGGTGGTGAAGTAAGTTTGTGCTTAGATTCTACGTTGATATGCGCTTCTCAGCATTTTGAAGCCCGATTCCTCTCAGAGTACAGCGAATGTCAGAGGGTTGTGAAGGGAGCATCACCTATTGAATGCAATGGTTTTCCTCACAGGAGATCTATTTCATAGGTTCTCCGTTATTGGTCGTAGAGATTCATCTCCTACCTCCCTTATTCAGATCGACGATATACTCTCATATTCCATTACCTCTACTGATAACTGTTTCAGTACTGGTTTGGCTATCTGCTATATGTGGATGGGTGTCTTTCGGTAAGTATGATTTCATTACTTAAGATACTCTCAGCTATGGTTTGGCACTTTATGTTTTAATGTGAAGTTCTAAATATATGTATTGTACTTATATTTGCCATGAGTCAGGTTTCTGAATATTTCCTTTTGCAGACTATCAGTTTTATATTTATTTGGGAAAATATTTTTCTTACCTGGGGTATAGTCTCGTTTCAATTGACTGCTTTTCATTAAAATTTGCAGGCAAAATTAGGCTTGTGAGGGCACAAAATGCCAAAGTTTATGGCGTCATTCTTGGCACGAGAATTTTTTTGGTGCGAAGGTACGTCATTTCCGGCATCATAGTCGATGCCGAGTTTCTTGAACAAGGTTGCGACTTCAATGACGCGAGTGTGTCATTTCCGCATGTTGTTAGCACCAAAAAATTTTCAGTTTACGTTGTTCTTCATACTTGGCGCCAAATAATTTCATTATTTAAAACCCCATTCCTATGTGCCTCTTGCCTTTTTTTTTTATGTCAGAGGGCTATGCTATTTGCATTTTTTACCATTCCTGAAACTGCCATATAAGGAAATTGATCATTTTGCTTTATATGTTGTTTTTACTCTTACATTTGCAAGATATCTCAATCTGATCCTGTCTCAGAAACCACTGTTGGAATCCTGCTGCCTGATAACAGTTCTACCAAAGCTAAGTGCAGTTGATGTAAATTTGTGGAGATTATATCTCCAGCTGTGGTATGGAATAGTTGTCATGATAAGCTTTTACATGCAGAGAATGTGTTCATCAGTAATAGTACAATGCCTGTTGTTCCTTCAACATCTAATGAACATGATATACCTGTGAGTATAAAAGATTTTGTTGCTGACGCAATTCAGAAGGCTTTGTCTGCCATCCCGCCTTCTAACAAACGTAAAAGGTCTTTAAAAACTTCTCATAAAGTTGATGACATTTCAAATGACCGACAACATACTGAATTATCCTCCTCTGATGAGGATCTATCCAATTCAGAAGATCCTTCCTCAGATATTGACACTGACAAATCTACTTATTTATTTAAAATGGAGTATATTCGTTCCTTGTTAAAAGAGGTGTTGATTACATTGGATAGAGGAAACTAGTCTTCTTGATACTAAAACTAGTAAACGTTTAAATTCTGTTTATAAACCTCCTGGGGTTACTCCAGAGGTTTTTCCAGTTCCTGATGCAATTTCTGATATGATTTCTAAGGAATGGAATAGGCCTGGTACTTCTTTTATTTATTCTTCAAGGTTTAAAAAATTGCATCCCTTGCCAGCAGTTAGATTGGAGTTTTGGGAAAAGATCCCCAAAGTTGATGGGGCTATTTCTACTCTAACTAAACGTACTACTATTCCTATGGAAGATAGTACTTATTTTAAAGATCCTTTAGATAGGAAACTTGAATCTTATCTAAGGGAAGCTTATTTATATTCTGGCCATCATCTCAGGCCTGCCATTTCTATGGCTGATGTTGCAGCTGCATCAACTTTATGGTTGGAAAGTTTAGCGCAACAGGAAATGGATCCTGATTTGTCTAGCATTGTTCGTTTGCTTCAACATGCTAATCATTTTATATGTGATGCCATTTTTGATATAATCAAAATTGATGTTAAATCTATGTCTGTAGCTATTTTAGCTAAAAGAGCTTTGTGGCTCAAATATTGGAATGATGACATGGTATCTAAGTCTAGATTACTATCTCTTTCTTTCCAAGGTAATAAGTTATTTGGTTCTCAGTTGGATTCGATTATTTCAACTGTCACTGGAGGGAAGGGAGTTTTTTTGCCTCAGGATAAAAGACCTAAGGGTAAATCTAAAGCTTCTAATCGTTTTTGTTCCTTTCGACAAAATAAGGAACAAAAACCTAATCCTTCCCCCAAAGAATCTGGTTCCAATTGGAGACCTTCTTCAAGTTGGAGTAAATCCAAACCGTTTAAGAAACCAAAGCCAGTCCCCAAGTCTGCATGAAGGTGCGGCTCTCATTCTGGCTCAGCTGGTAGGGGACAGATTAAGATTTTTCCAAGACATTTGGGCAGATTGTGTCAAAAATCAATGGATTCAGAGTATTGTCTCTCAAGGGTACTGAATAGGATTCAGAGTAAGACCTGCTGTGAGATTTTTTCTCTCACGCATCCCAGTAAATCCAGTGAAGGCTCAGGCTTTTCTGAAGTGTGTTTCAGATCTGGAGTTTTCAGGGGTAATCATAGCAGTTCCGTTTCAGGAACAGGGTCTGGGGTTTTATTCAAATCTATTCATTGTCCCAAAGAAAGAACATTCATTCAGACCAGTTCTGGATCTAAAAAATTTTAATCGTTATGTAAGAGTGCCAACTTTCAAAATGGTGACTATAAGGACTATTCTGCCTTTTGTTCAGCAAGGGAATTATATGTCCACAATAGACTTACAGGATGAATATCTTCATATTCCGATTCATCCAGATCACTATCATTTTCTGAGATTCTCTTTTCTGGACAAGTATTACCAATTTGTCGCTCTTCCATTTGGCCTAGCGACATCTCCAAGAATCTTTTCAAAGGTTCTCGGTGCCCTACTCTCTATAATCAGAGAACGGGGTATTGCGGTGTTTCCTTATTTGGATGATATCTTGGTACTAGCTCAGTCTTTACATTCTGCAGAATCTCACACGAATCAACTAGTGTTGTTTCTTCAAAAACATGGTTGGAGGATCAATTTATCAAAAAGTTCTTTGATTCCTCAGACAAGGGTCACCTTTTTAGGTTTCCAGATAAAGACAAAGTCATGGACACTGAATCTAACAGACAAGAGACGATTAAAATTTCAGGTTTCAGCCTGTCAAAACCTTCAGTCTCAATCATTCCCTTCAGTAGCTATGTTCATGGAAGTTTTAGGTCTCATGACTGCAGCATCGGACGCGATCCCTTTTGCTCGTTTTCATATGAGACCTCTCCAGCTTTGTATGCTGAACCAATAGTGCAGGGATTATACAAAGATATCACAATTAATATCCTTAAATCCCAATGTTCGACTATCTCTGACTTGGTGGTTAGATCACCATTGTATAGTTCAAGGGGTCTCTTTTGTTCGTCCAACCTGTACTGTGATCACAACAGATGCAAGTCTTTCAGGTTGGGGAGCTGTCTGGGGATCTCTGACAGCACAAGGGGTTTGGAAATCTCAAGAGGCGAGATTACCAATCAATATTTTAGAACTCCATACTATTTTCAGGGCTCTTCAGGTTTGGCCTCTGTTGAAGAGAGAACCGTTCATTTGTTTTCAGACAGACAATATCACAACTGTGGCATATGTCAATCATCAGGGTGGGACTCACAGTCCCCAAGCTATGAAAGAAGTATCTTGGATACTTGTTTGGGCGGAATCCAGCTCCTGTCTAATTTCTGCCATTCATATCCCTGGTATAGACAATTGGGAAGCGGATTATCTCAGCCGTCAGACTTTACATCCGGGGGAGTGGTCGCTCCATCCAAATGTGTTTTCTCAGATTGTTCAGATGTGTTGTCTTCCAGAAATGGATCTGATGGCTTCCCATCTAAACAAGAAAATACCCAGGTACCTGTCCAGGTATCCTCAGGTGCAAGCGGTGGATGCGTTAGCAGTTCCTTGGTGTTACCAACCTGCTTATATCTTCCCGCCTCTGGTTCTTCTTCCAAGAGTGATTTCCAAGATCATCATGGTACAATCGTTTGCGTTGCTGGTAGCTCCAGCATGGCCTCACAGGTTTTGGTATGCGGATCTTGTCCGGATGTCCAGTTGCCAAACATGGCCACTTCCATTAAGGTCAGACCTTTTGTCTCAAGGTCCGTTTTTCCATCAGGATCTCAAATCATTAAATTTGAAGGTATTGAAATTAAATGCCTAGTGCTTAGTCATAGAGGTTTCTCTGACTCAGTAATTAAGACTATGTTACAGGCTCGTAAATCTGTGTCTAGGAAAATTTATTATATGTCATGGTGTCCTTCTCATAAATTCTCCTGATATTCTTTTAGAATTCCTAGAATTTTACAGTTTCTTCAGGATGGTTTGGATAAAGGTTTGTCTGCAAGTTCCTTGAAGGGACAAATCTCTGCCCTTTCTGTTTTATTTCACAGAAAGATTGCTAAACTTCCTGATATTCACTGTTTTGTACAGGCTTTGGTACGTATTAAGCCTGTCATTAAATCAATCTCTGCTCCTTGGAGTCTTAGTTTGGTTTTGAAGGCTTTGCAGGCTCCTCCGTTTGAGCCTATGCATTCTTTGGACATTAAACTACTTTCATGGAAAGTATTGTTCCTTTTGGCCATTTCTTCTGCTAGAAGAGTTTCCGAATTATGTGCTCTTTCTTGTGAATCTCCTTTTCTGATTTTTCCATCAGGATAAGGCAGTTTTGCGGACTTCATTTAAATTTCTACCTAAGGTTGTGAATTCTAACAACATTAATAGAGAAATTGTTGTTTCTTCTTTATGTCCTAATCCGAAGAATTCTTTGGAGAGATACTTGCATTCTTTGGATGTGGTAAGAGCTTTGAAATAGTATGTTGAAGCTACTAAAGATTTCAGGAAGACTTCTAGTCTATTGGTTATCGTTTCTGGTTCTAGGAAAGGTCAGAAGGCTTCTGCCATTTCCTTGGCATCGTGGTTAAAGCTTTTGATTCATCAGGCTTATTTGGAGTCGGGTCAGGACCTGCCTCAAAGAATTACAGCTCATTCTACTAGATCAGTCTCCACTTTGTGGGCTTTTAAGAATGAAGCTTCAGTTGATCAGATTTGCAAAGCAGCAACTTGGTCTTCTCTTCATACATTTACTAAATTCTACCATTTTGATTTATTAGCTTCTTCGGAAGCAGTTTTAGTAGAAAACTTCGTGAGGCAGCCGTTTCAGTTTGATTCCTCTGCTTATGTTTGAGTTTTTTTCTTTATGAGAATAAAAAAAACAAAAAAAACAAACAACATTTTGGGTTGTGGATTTATTTTTTTCAGCAAAAAAATAGCTGTTATTATTTTATCCCTCCCTCTCTAGTGACTCTTCTGTGGAGTTCCACATCTTGGGTATTACTATCCCATACGTCACTAGCTCATGGAATCTTGCCAATTACATGAAAGAAAACATAATTTATGTAAGAACTTACCTGATAAATTCATTTCTTTCATATTGGCAAGAGTCCATGAGACCCACCCTTTTTATGGTGGTTATGATTTTTTGTATAAAGCACAATTAATTCCAAATTCCTTTCTTGATGCTTTTTACTCTTTTCTTTATCACCCCACTACTTGGCTATTCGTTAAACTGAATTGTGGGTGTGGTAAGGGGTGTATTTATAGGCATTTTGGAGGTTTGGGAAACTTTGCCCCTCCTGGTAGGATTGTATATGCCATACGTCACTAGCTCATGGACTCTTGCCAATATGAAAGAAATGAATTTATCAGGTAAGTTCTTACATAAATTATGTTATTCTATGTATCGGTTAGAGGCATTAAGACAACTGGATGATGGACTCACTTACCGTAAACTGACCATTAACCCGACCAATACATTTAAATAACAGGTTGATAAACTCTTAAGTATAGCTCTTACTGCTGGGTATATTGATGAAGATGCCTTTAAGTTTTTGAAGGTAGCTAACACGATCTCAATATTATATCTGTTACCCAAGAAACATAAGAGTTTATCAAACCCTCCAGGCCGCCCTATTGTTTCAGCGAGGGGTTCACTTTTTCAACCCCTGGCTGGAATACACTGACCATTTTCTTCAACCTGTGGTCAAATCTACGGCCTCATATTTGAGGGATTCTTCTGAACTTATCCATCTATTGAATCAGTTGATAGACATCCGTCCAACAGACATCCTTATGACCATGGACATCATTAATTTATATACAATCATTCCCCACACACATGGGATGGAGATGGTCAGAAGGATCCTATCCTCATTACACAGGTCCACCTATAGAGTTCCTCTTACACCTATTAGAGCTGTGGCTGGTGAAGAATTATTTTCGGTTTGAGAATAGTTTTTATTTGCAGATATTAGGCACGGCGATGGGGTCAAATATGGCCCCATCGTATACCAATATCTATATGGCCATGTATGAACATGAATACATCCTGACTCCTGAACAGAGCTCTATCAGGTTTTAGCAGCGCTATATAGATGTGTTCCTAGTGTGGAGGGGTGATTTGGAATCTCTTAATGTATGGTTTAATAATTTAAATTCCATTAATTCTACTGTACGGTTCAAGATGGATATTGATAATGAGAGAATACATTTCCTTGATTTAGAGACTTTATAATAAACCAACAGATAAAAACTCCATACTGCATTTCAACAGTTTCCATCCTAGGTTTCAGAAAATAGGGGTTAGCTCCTCCCAGCTCCTGCCTGTTGTTCGCAATAAAACCAAGGAGGCTCACAAGAAACAACAACTTGACATGATGTCACATAAGTTCATCAATAGAGGCTATCCTAAACCTCTGATAATGACACAATGTGAGAAAGCACATTCATTAAGCCAGCAATCTATCAGTAGTAAACCTGTGAAACCTGTTGATCAACGGTTAAATTTCATTACCACATACACACCGGCGTCATTTACGGTGCAAAAAGTCATCAAACAACATTGGCCTATTGTATCCATGGAATCAGGTCTTCCATTTGGCGACATGCCACCTCCAAGATTGGTGTACAAGAGGTCCCAGAATTTCAGAGATCTGTTGGTGAAGACTGACCCTATACTAAGTTACCAGAGGAATACTTGGTTACCGCAAAGTAAAAAGGGCTGTTACAGATGTGGAAATTGCGTTACCTGTAATGGGATGATTGTTGGCAACAAATTCCACCATCCCCATACCAACAAAATCTTTTCTATACAACACTGACTTGCACCTCAGACCATGTCATCTATGATCATCTGTCCATGTTCTCTTTATTATGTGGGAAAAACCACCACCACTTTCCGTGAGAGGTTGGCAAACCCTAAATCAGCCATCAGGCTAGCCTTTGAAAAAGGTTCCTCAGATCAATCTGTGGCACACCACTTCCAGCAAGCGGTAGACGCTATTTCGACTATGAGAACTATACTTATTAATCACATCCCTAAACCCAGATGGGGGGGGGGGGGGGGAGTATGACCGGGCCAAGGCCCTCTTAAGGATGAAATCACGTTGGATCCATCGATTGGATACCATCACTCCGATAGGCTTGAATGTGATGACTGATTATAGTTGCTTTTACAAATGACTGTGAGCTTCCTCTTATCTATAGTTTGGTGTTTCTACCATATCCTTGGAGCACTCTGTTTTTTAATTATGTATATAATATATTTAGTATTGGTCAGGTAGCATGTTAAATTAATATTTAGATAGTAATATTGTATATATAATAACATAGGATGTATGAGAAATGGAGTTAAGTGTTAGTTAATCTCCAAAATCCATGTTTTCTATCTTTAAGGTTATCAAACTTGCTATGACCAATTCTTTTTAATTGTAGTTTTAGTAGTATTTAGGTATTCTATGATATGCTTATTTTGTTTTCCGCTTGTTAGCTTTGTCATGGCAACACACTTTACCGTATTGTGGGCAGTTTGTCCACCAGTGTGATTATATCTCAGCAGGTGGTTATATTACACATAGTGGGTTTATTTAGAAGTTCCCATGACAACACGCATTATTATGAGTAAGGTATACTATATACGCATGCTGTTTTTTCGTCACATTGTCTGGTGGCTGATTGGTTGACATGAGATTCATTGGGGGTAGTTTGCCCGCATCCTACTGGTTGTTGATTTGATGACGATCAGTGTTAGCATTGCATGTTTATACACAAGTTCCCATGACAACCAACGCCATCTTAGTGCCGTCATCATGCACACGCATGCGCCTTGGTCTTCTGCACTTTGTTGATTTTTGGTCGCTATAACCACGACCACATGATCATGACGTATACTCTTGTTAGTGTTCCAGCTGTTTTGTGTGCTAATTATGGCGGTTTTGCTTAGCGTATCAGGCTATTAGGTGGGGGTATTTAAGGCACTCTCTGGGAGATATGCTTTATGCTTGTCGTGTGTGACTTGATACATGTGACCAAGGCCTCCTAGTGTGGCAGAAACTTTATGATTTTTTGAATCATTAAAGGTGTTATTTGAATGTCTTGTGCTGGCTTTCACTGTTGTGGATACAGTAGGATTTACACCGGATCCTGTCCTTCAACGATAGCCATGATATATATATATATATATATATATATATATACACACACAGTGGATATAAAAAGTCTACACACCCCTGTTAAAATGGCAGGTTTCTGTGATGTAAAAAAATTACAAAAAGATAAATCATTTCAGAACTTTTTCCACCTTTAATGTGACCTATAAACTATGCAACTCAATTGAAAAAAACCCCCTGAAATCTTTTAGGTGAAGGGAAGTAAAAATAAAAAAATATGGTTGCATAAGTGTGCACACCCTTAAACTAATACTTTGTTGGAGCACCCTTTGATTTTATTACAGCACTCAGTCTTTTTGGGTATGAGTCTATCAGCATAGCACATCTTGACTTGGCAAGATTTGCCCACTCTTCTTTGCAAAAACACTCCAAATCTGTCAGATTGCGAGGGCATCTCCTGTGCACAGTTCCTTCAGATCACCCCACAGATTTTCGATTGGATTCAGGTCTGGGCTCTGGCTGGGCCATTCCAATAATTTAATCTTCTTCTGGTGAAGCCATTGCTTTGTTGATTTGGATGTATGCTTTGGGTCGTTGTCATGCTGAAAGATGAAGTTCTTCTTCATGTTCAGCTTTCTAGCAGAAGCCTGAAGGTTTTGTGCCAATATTCACTGGTATTTGGAACTGTTCATTATTCCCTCTACCTTGAATAAGGCCCCAGTTCAAGGTGAAGAAAAACAGACCCAAAGCATGATGCTACCACCACCATGCTTCACTGTGGGTATGGTGTTCTTTTGGTGATATGCAGTGTTGTTTTTGCGCCAAACATATCTTTTGGAATTTTTGCCAAAAAGTTCAACCTTGGTTTTATCAGACCATAACACCTTTTCTCACATGATTTTGGGAGGCTTCAGATGTGTTTTTGCTAAATTTAGCTGGGCTTGGATGTTTTCTTCGTAAGAAAAGGCTTCCATCTTGCCGTCTACCCCAAAGCCCAAACATATGAAGAATACGGGAGATTGTTGTCACATGTACCACACAGCCAGTACTTGCCAGAAAAGGTCAGGAAAGACCTACTAGAACAGTTGAACTTTATTCAGGGTTAATCAGAGGCACTTTAAATTATAGCAGGTGTGTGATGACTCTTATTTAACATGGTTTTGAATGTGATTGCTTAATTCTGAACACAGATACATCCCCAGTTATAAGAGGGTGTGCAAACTTATGCAACCACACTATTTTTTTGTTTTTTTTGTTTACTTCCCTCCACCTTAAAGATTTCAGTTTGTTTTTCAATTGAGTTGTGGGTTGTTTATAGGTCACATTAAAGGTGGAAAAAGTTCTGAAATGATTTATCATTGTCTAATTTTTTTACATCACAGAAACCTGCCATTTTAACAGCGGTGTGTAGACTTTTTATAGCCACTGTATGTATGTATGTATGTATGTATATATATATATATATATATATATATATATATATACCCAATACAATTGAACATTTTCAAGTGGAGAACTTATAATATAAAAACTTCAGTTTAAGTAAGAGTACATTTCAGACATAAAAATAATAAAATGTATATCAAGTTTAAGAATCCTATGGCTTCAGATTTATGTATTTATTTTCAACATCCATCTCGGTTATGCATAATAACTGCATCCCTGCTGTAGATAAAAAGTTAACCGATATGGAAATGATTCAATAATGCACATTTTAAATCCTATAATTCCTTTTATTCTGCACATTATGGAATATTTTCTCTCAATGGACATGTCATTTACAGCATGTATTACAACTTCACAGACAGACAGATCATGCTGGCAAATCAGATTTTAGATTTGTTTGCAGCAATCCAGTTCTTGAAAATAAAACTACTTAATAAGGACTCCTGTGTAGACTGTGTCATACTTGAATAGATTTAGATTTTTTTTACATCCCAAAACCAGAATGTAATGTGTTTCAAAGTGTAAAATGTAACAAGACAGATTATAGGTGACATAGATATAGTTAATAGTCACAACAACTGCTCTCATTTCTTATGATTGCCTCACTCCAGGAATTCCACATCTCATTAGAAGGAAGCAGAGCATCCGAGATGTTCATAAATTACTACGCTACAAAAAGCTATGTTATTGGGAACATATAAATCCTTAAGTTTTCAAAAGTGTGTATTATGAGATAATGCCTTTATACATACATGATTGCATATGTAAGTATTCTTAGCCGTGCAAATCTAGCTTATGTCTAGCGGGTTAGTTTATCAAACATTTACAGACATCTAAATAGAGGAAAATTACAGGTGTAACATAATTTATACATTTAGCTCTACAACTCATGGGAAATATTGCAAACAGATAAAATCACTACAAATAACTTCAGTGAAAGAATATCTGCACAGCTCTGGGGAGGTAGTTAGATGACATTACATAGTTATTTGTATGTAACTAATCTATTTTCATGTCTATTAAAGAAACAATGCTCCCTCTTCCAATATACGTGTGAAAAATAACAGTCATCAACTTTATTTTATTTCAACTGAGTAAATGCAAAAATGTGTGTACATAGAGTTTTGCCCTTAGTCAATAGGAAAACAGTGTATTCACATTGTTGTACCTTATCTATGTTAATGAGTTAAATGTTTTAAGAGTTTGGAAAGAGAGGGACATGGCAGGAAGACAGACACTTGTTTTTTTCCTAGCACATAATTTTTTTCTAACAAAAAGTATGAGTGGTGATACAGGGAGCGAAAGGAGCTTATAGAGGCTGAGAAAAAAAAAGAGAAAGCATGGTAAAGGGGGGGGGGGGGAGGAAGACAGACAAACTGAAAGTGCTGGTCTAGAAAAGCAAATCTCAGAAATTGGTGATGATCCCTGTGGATATGAACATGAAGATACACGTCCTTCAGGTCTATGGTCGTCTTGGACCAAAGGAAGAATGGAACAAATGGTTTCCATTTTGAAGGACGGAACCCCGAGAAACTAGTTGAGACACTTTAGGTCTAAAGCAGGTCGAAAAGTTCCCTCTATTTTTGGAATCACAAACAGATTTGAATAAAATCCTAGAGCCTGTTCTCTTACAGGAACAATCACTCACAGGGAGTAAAGGTCCTGAACACACCTTAAGAATCTGAACCACAGATAACCTTGAGAGGAGAAATCTGCCTTTGGGATGACAAGATTTGATATCTATACTGTACCCCTGAGATACTATGTCCACAGCCCAAGGATCTTGGACATCTCGTATCCAGGCTAGCCGAAACAAGAAAAGTCTGCCCCCCACTTGATCCGATCCCAGACTGGGGGCAGACCCTTCAGCTGACCATAATTTTAGCTACAGGGTCCTGCGGGCTAAGACAGTGAAGTCAGACATCTTGGCTCCCAGTCTAATGACTTGCATGTTAGCATCCAAGATAAAGGCATTGGCTAGTTTGAGAGGATATCTGTGCTGCAAAATCTGATGGCAAATAAACTCTTCCAGGAGGCTAAGAGGAACTGCAGGGCACTGTATGCAACACCATTGACGCTTGGGACGTTTGAGGAGAAAGCTGTGGCATTGCCTGAACAGCATTATCCTGAGAGATATTGGGCTAAGAGGGCAACAATTTATCTTTACACTCAAATGTTCTAGCTAAACATGTAGCACAAAATTGCATAGGCAAAATGATTTGGCCTCTAGGCATAATAAGCATCTATCACAAGAAACAGATTCCTGTTCCAAGTCCATATTAGCAAAAAAAAATGTCCAAAATAAAGGAGTAAATAAAAAAAGATAAAACAAAGACTACTGTCACTTTAATAAGTCTTTAATCCCTCAGAGCGTTTAACTCTATATAACAGGATTGTCTAACAAACAAAAAAAGCAAACTCAGGACCTCTACACCTCAGACAGTCTGAGGTGTCCTACCTGACCTCCGGAATAAATCCGATATTGGAAACCGTCAAAGGACTATTCTGCCGAACGAGTAATCACAGATGTCAGCACAGAGAAGACACGGCTCCTCTTAGAAGTCTGTAAGCGGAAGTCACATGACCAGGCGACAAGAAACTGTGCAGCAAAAATAAAAGCACGCGTTTCTGTAAACTGCCAATTTTTTAGTAAGACCGGTAAAGCAAAACGAAACAAACACTGTCACTTTGTTCCAAATCAGTACCACAACAGAAATTAACGTTTTAGAATATGAGCCCGGAATAAAAAATAACAATAAGGGGTCTCCTTTATAGACAGAAAGAAAAGATTAACCTCTTAGTCTCCAGTCAAATAATTAAAGTGCCTGCACCCTGCCTATGAATATCCTATATAAAGGATTGACACGATTGATCATCATGATCATAAAATAGTTGTAAAAGAATCTCATTATCAATTAGGTGGTCAGCGATTAGTTGGTTAATTGCACAGCATCAGCTGCTTCAATCCGATGAACTCCTGCACATGGTATTGTGCAAACATTTTTTTTTTAATTATTTTTTATTCTATCCGATTAATCGGATGATTAATGTCTGATTAATCGGATAGAAAAAGTAAATTTATGCTTACCTGATAAATTAATTTATTTTACGATATGACGAGTCCACGGATTTCATCCTTACTTGTGGGATATTAACCTCCTGCTAACAGGAAGTGGCAAAGAGCACCACAGCAGAGCTGTATATAAAGCCCCTCCCTTCCCCTCCACCTCCAGTCATTCGGCCGAAGGTTATAGGAAGAGAAAAGGAAAGGCTAAAAAGGTGCAGAGGTGACTGAAGTTTTCAAAAAATAAAATAAATCTGTCTTAAAATAACAGGGTAAGCCGTGGACTCGTCATATCGTAAAATAAATTAATTTATCAGGTAAACATAAATTTACTTTTCTTCTACAAAAGATATGACGAGTCCACGGATTTCATCCTTACTTGTGGGAAACCAATACCAAAGCAATAGGACACGGATGAAAGGGAGGGACAAGACAGGAACCTAAACGGAACGCACCACCTGCTTGAAGAACCTTTCGCCCAAAAATAGCCTCAGAAGAAGCAAAAGTGTAAAATTTGTAAAAAAAAGTGTGAAGGGACGACCAAGTCGCAACCTTACAAATCTGTTCAACAGATGCATCGTTTTTAAAAGCCCATGAGGAAGCCACAGCCCTAGTAGAATGAGCCGTAATTCTTTCAGGAGGCTACTGTCCAGCAGTCTCATATGCCAGACGGATGATACTTCTCAGCCAAAAAGAAAGAGAGGTAGCCGTAGCTTTCTGACCCCTACGCTTTCCAGAATAAACAATGAATAATGAAGATGATTGACGGAAATCCTTAGTTGCCTGTAAGTAAAACTTTAAGGCACGGACCACGTCCAAATTATGTAACAGACTCTCCTTCTTAGAAGGAGGATTAGGACACACGGAAGGAACAACAATTTCCTGATTAATATTCTTATTCAAAACAACCTTATGAAGAAAACCAGGTTTGGTACGTAAAACCACCTTATCAGAATGAAAAATGAGATAAGGCGAATCACACTGACGCTGAAAGCTCATAAACTCTTCAAGCAGAAGAAATAGCAACCAGAAACAGAACTTTCCAAGATAACAGTTTAATATCTATGGAATGCATAGGTTCAAACGGAACCCCTTGAAGAACTCAAAGAACTAAATTCAAACTCCAGGGAGGAGTAATAGGTCTAAATACAGGCTTAATTCTAGATAGAGCCTGACAAAAAGACTGAACATCTAGTACATTTGCCAAACGTTTGTGAAACAGAATTGACAAAGCAGAAATCTGTCCCTTTAAGGAACTTGCTGATAACCCTTTCTCCAATCCTTCTTGGAGAAAAGACAGAATCCTAGGAATCCTAACCTTAATCCATGAGTAACCCTTGGATTCCCACCAATAAAGATATTTACGCCATATCTTATGATAGATTTTTCTAGTGACAGGCTTTCTAGCCTGTATCAAAGTATTGATAACTAAATCATAAAATCCTCGCTTCGATAAAATCAAGCATTCAATCTCTATGCAGTCAGCTGCAGAGAAATTAGATGTGGATGTTGGAAAGGCCCTTGAATGAGAAGGTCCTGTCTCAATAGAAGTTTCCACGGTGGCAGAGAGGACATGTCCACTAGCTCCGCATACCAAGTCCTGCGTGGCCACGCAGGCGCTATCAGGATCACTGAAGCTCTCTCCTGTTTGATTCGAGCAATCACGTGTGGGAGGAGAGGAAACGGCGGAAACACATAAGCTAGGCTGAACAACCAAGGCACTGCCAAGGCATCTATCAGTTTGGCCTGAGGATCCCTTGACCGGGATCTGTATCTTGGAAGCTTGGCATTCTGTCGAGAAGCCATCAAATCCAATTCCGGTCTGCCCCATCTGAGAATCAATGAGGCAAATACCTCCGGGTGAAGTTCCCACACCACTGGATGAAAAGTCTGTCGACTTAGAAAATCTTCTTCCCAGTTCTCTACTCCTGGGATGTAGATCGCTGACAGATGACAAGAGTGGGCCTCTGCCCAACTGATTATCTTGGATACTTCTATCATCGCTAAGGAACTCCTTGTTCCCCCCTGATGATTGACATATGCCACAGTCGTTATGTTGTCCGACTGGAATCTGATGAATTTGGCCGAAGCCAACTGAGGCCACGCCAGAAGCGCATTGAATATTGCTCTCAGTTCCAGAATATTGATTGGAAGTAGAGACTCCACTTGAGTCCAAATACCCTGAGCCTTCAAGGAGTTCAATTGCCGCTACCATTAATCCAATTACCTCCATACACTGAGCCACTGATGGCCGAGGAATGGACTGAAGTGCTCGGCAAGTATTCAGAATCTTTGATTTTCTGACCTCCGTCAGAAATATTTTCATGACTACCGAGTCTATCAGAGTTCCCAAGAAAGGAACCCTTGTCTGTGGGACAAGTGAAGTCTTCTCTATGTTCACCTTCCAGTCGTGAGTTCTCAGAAAAGACAACACTGTGTCCATGTGAGATTTTGTCAGATGATATGTTGACGCCTGAATCAGAATATCGTCCAGATAAGGTGCCACCGCTATCCCTCGCGGTCTGAGAGCCGCCAAAAGAGACCCTAGAACCTTTGTGAAGATTCTGGGTGCTGTGGCCAACCCGAAAGGAAGAGCCACGAACTGATAATGTTTGTCCAAGAAGGCATACCTTAGAAACCGATGATGATCTTTGTGGATTGGAATATGAAGGAAAGCATCTTTCAAATCCACGGTAGTCATATATTGACCCTCCTGGATCATTGGTAAAATTGTTCGAATTGTCTCCATCTTGAATGATGGAACTCTTAGAAATTTGTTTAGACACTTGAGGTCTAAAATGGGTCTGAATGTTCCCTCTTTTTTGGGAACCACAAATAGGTTTGAGTAAAACTCCTGTCCCTGTTCCAATTTTGGAACTGGGCAAATTACTCCCATAGTAGAAAGGTCTTTTACACAGTGTAAGAACGCCTCTCTTTTTATCTGGTTTGCAGATAATTTTGAAAGATGAAAACTCCCTCTTGGGAGAAAAACCTTGAATTCCAATTGATAACCGTGGGTCACTATTTCTAGTGCCCAGGAATCCTGAACATCTCTTGCCCAAGCCTGAGCAAAGAAAGAGAGTCTGCCCCCTACTAGATCTGGTCCCGGATCGGGGGCCACCCCTTCATGCTGTCTTAGGACCAGCAGTGGGCTTTTTGTATTGTTTACCCTTTTTCCAGTTCTGATTGGGTCTCCAGACTGACTTAGATTGGGTAAAATTCCCTTCATGCTTTGTGGAAGAAGAAGAAGCGGGGGGTCCTCCTTTAAAGTTCTGAAAGGAACGAAAATTATTCTGTTTACCCCTCATTTTAACCGACTTATCCTGAGGTAGGGCATGGCCTTTACCTCCTGTAATATCAGAAATGATTTCCTTCAATTCTGGCCCGAAAAGGGTCTTACCTTTAAAGGGAATAGCTAAAAGCTTATGTTTTGATGACACATCAGCAGACCAAGATTTGAGCCATTATGCTCTACGTGCTAAAATAGCAAATCCTGCATTTTTTGCCGCTAATTTAGCAATTTGAAAAGCGGCATCAGTAATAAAAGAATTAGCTAGCTTGAGAGCCTTATTTTCTATCTAAGATGTCATCTAATGGAGTCTCAACCTTCAGAGACTCTTCTAGAGCCTGAAACCAAAAAGCTGCTGCAGTAGTTACTGGAACAATGCAAGCCGTAGGTTGTAAAAGAAACCCCTGATTAACAAATAATTTCTTTAGTAGACCCTCTAATTTCTTATCCATAGGGTCCTTGAAAGCACAACTATCCTCAATGGGTATAGTAGTACGCTTAGCTAGGGTAGATATAGCTCCCTCTACCTTAGGGACCGTTTGCCATGAGTCCCGAATGGTATCTGATATGGGAAACATTTTCTTAAAATTAGGAGGGGGAGAAAACGGTATACCTGGTCTATCCCATTCCTTTCTAATAATTTCCGAAATTCTTTTAGGAACTGGAAAAACATCAGTGTAAGTAGGTACTTCCAAATATTTATCCATTTTACACAATTTCTCTGGAGGAATCACAATAGGATCACAATCATCCAGAGTTGCTAAAACCTCCCTAAGTAACAGGCGGAGGTGTTCAAGCTTAAATTTAAATGACATAGCATCCGAATCTGTCTGATGCAAAACATTCCCTTAATCAGAAATTTCACCCTCAGACAGTAATTCCCTGATCCCCAACTCAGAGCACTGTGAGGGAACATCGGAAAAAGCTAATAAAGCATCAGAGAATTCAGTATTTACATTAATACCTGACCTACTGCGTTTACCCTGCAACACTGGTAATTTAGACAATACCTCTATAAGGGTAGTTTACTCTGCAGGAGATGGCTGCAGTTATGTCAAGGAATTAGACGCACTAGAAGTACTTGGCGTCGCTTGTGTGGGCGTTAAAGGTTGTGACACTTGGGGAGAATTGGATGGCATATCCTGATTCTCTTCAGATTGTGAATCATCCTTAGGCACACTTTCTTTATTTAAAAAATGCTTTTTACATTGTAAGGCCCTTTCAGTACAAAAGTTACACAATAGCTTCTAAACACATAGAACAATGAGAAACCTCAATGTCACATAAAAACAACAGCAAATGCTATTCCTAATTAATAAAGGGACGTCTCCCTTATACAACACTTATAAAAACAGATTAGAACCATATATTTATAAACCCTAGAATTCCAGGAATAAAATAATTAATTCTATAGATAACATATGGTAAGCAACAAATTGGTGAATTGAATATTTAAAAGGCACAAATGTATCAATCTTAATATATTAAAAGCAAATAGATTCAGCGCTAATGTTCAAATTTATTCAACTGTAATTAGAAGGTGAGCGTAACGGCTTCGATACAACTGTGATTAGAAATTTAGCGTAACAGCTTTGCAGTTCTTTGGTAACAAATACCTTTATAAAGTTACACAGTTACTCTCCTTGGACATATAATTGGCTCAGGTGTGCTGGATAGTTAAAAGGCAAAACACAGCCGTTATTCTGATTTTAGTGCCAAAACAATCGTGGTTAATGGAAATGGTTAATTTAGCATATGAATACCTTGATGTCTTTAAAGTTCAGTTTGCGTGATTTAAAAACCGCAGTGCAAATTAGTGTAGAGGTACCTTAATCTGTCCTGGTTGCAACCGCTGATATTCTTCACTGTGAGGGATTCACAGACTGTTAGATCCTGGTGCTTCTGATAAGTCACCTGACCTTCTCTTTGATTCAGAGGTCAGGGGTGATGATCCGTTCTGGTGATGTAGTTATCCTTTTTTGTTTTGTTTTCCTTTCTTCTTATAGCCCAAATATTACTTTCATCTGGGTTCCCTCAGACTTCTTGAGGTTTGAAGAAATCTTTGGTCAGTGTTTAGCAGTAACACCGTGTTCCCTGAAGTTACCAAAGGTAGATTTTAACTTGCAGGGTCAGGAGAAAAGTTAAAAGTTGCAGGGTCACACAGCTTTGTGACAGTGGTAAATGAAGTTTAGTATAGTGTAGCAGGTCCCATTCAACGCGTTTCACCCCTCTGGGCTTTATCAAGAATGCTTATCCTGCTAGATTCTGGCTTTTTAAAGGTATGAATGTGTTTTGATTGGTTCCTTCATTTCCTTTCTATCAACACCTGTGTGGCTTCCAATGTAAAGGTGGACTTTATTTAAGTTGGTAATGATTGTTTCTGTGTTATTTAGTTACTTCATACACAAGGAAGAGAACTTATTTCTGCTTTATTAGCATTCACACAATTCAACTTATATATTTCAATTCTAAAGTGCCTTTATTAAATAATATACATTTAGATCATGTGAACTTAAAATTACCTAAACTAAAACGAAAATGTAAGAATCAGAATCATCATTCCCATATCTAGAATTATTGTTAGTGGGTAAAAAATTAACGATATATACATATTCCTTTTCAACAAAGGATAGTAAGTTCAACAATTTATACATTTAAAAATGGGCGTACAATTAAATCAGAAATTTTCAATCCCATAGCTAGAATTATTGCCGATAGGTAAAAATATGGCTTATTCAATTAACAATATATACATATTCCTTTTCAACAAAGGATAGTAAGTTCAACAATTTATAAATTTAAAAATGGGCGTACAATTAAATCAGAAATTTTCAATCCCATAACTAGAATTATTGCTGATAGGTAAAAATATGGCTTATTCAATTAATTTATTAATTTTAGGGGGATAAAAATTCCTTTTTAATTACTAGAAAAATTAATTTATATAGGGCTTGTACTATCTTTGCCCAAGGTAAATTAAACATTTTTATTGCTTGCTTAATGTATGTGAGTATTTTCTATATAAGTAGCTGATTTAACCCGGAAAGCGTTAGCATATTATAAGAGATTTTTATAAGAAGGGGGAAATGTCTATCTCAGAATTCAAGCCTCCAGGTTGGAGGGTATTCATTAGGTATATAATTTCAGCTTCTGCCTTTTTTAGTTTAATTTCCCAGTTTCCCCCTCTCCAGTCGGGGTGAACTTTTTTGATTCCCCAATATTTAAAATCTTTAAGGTTGTTGTTGTTGTGTACTTCCCTAAAGTAGCGATAGATATAAGGGTCAAGATTGCCCCTATCTATGCAAGAGAGGTGCTCCCTTATCCTTTCACGGAGCATTCTGGTTGTTTCTCCTATGTCATTTTTTTTACATGAACATTGAATGGCGTAAATAACGCCCTTATCTTGACATCTAATTGTGTCTTTTATTTTGAAAGTAAAGTTTCCACTATTTGATTTTAAAATCTTTTGTTTACTACTAAATTTGCAGGCCCGGCATCTAAAACAGGGGAAAAAAAACATTTAAAGGATTTCCGTCTAGGCACCTTTGAGTGTCTTTCTTCTTTATGCTTTTCAATTGACTGGGGGCTAGTAGGCTCTTCAAATTCTGTGCTTTCCCCCACTTTTCCCCCTATGATGGGATCAGTTTGTACTAAGTGCCAATGTTTTTTTAAAACTCTTTGGATGTTTAGGTTGTCATGACTGAACTCAGTTATAAAGGGCACATTAATTTCATCACGATTTTCTTTGATATCTTTTGTTTTATATTCTAAGAGGTCCCTCCTTACTTTCTTATCTACTTCTTGTTTAGCTTCGTTGATTACCTCTGGACTATATTCTCTTTCTAAGAATTTCCTTTCTAAGATCTTAATTTGATCCTGATAATCTGTCATTCTTGAGCAATTCCGTTTAATTCTAAAATATTGCCCTTTAGGGACATTGTCTTTCCACTTTTTCATGTGGCAGCTGTTATAATGGATTAGATTATTGGCATCCACCTTTTTAAAATGTGTTTTTATGTGTTATAAGAATTTTTAAATAAACAAGATTGTATAATACATTAGTTAGATTGGCATCATCATTTCCAAGCTTTTATTAGCGCTGCTAAATAAACCCCATTTTTTCCTCTTATCCACAATTTAGTTCTCTTTGAGGGTAGAACTTTTTTAGCAGCAGGAATCCACCTTTAGGTGCTCCTATCACACTACACATAAAAACCTCAATGTCAGACATGTTGAACAGACTAGTAATACCACAAAAGTCGTTTAAACACTTATTTATAGCATAATTTTTTTTTTGAAAAAACGTGTACTGTGCCTTTAAGAAAAGAAAAAGTAAATTTATGCTTACCTGATAAATTAATTTCTTCTATGGTAAGACGAGTCCACGGATTCATCCTTTACTTGTGGGATATTATCCTCCGGCTAACAGGAAGTTGCAAAGAGCACCACAGCAGAGCTGTCTATGTAGCTCCTCCCTTAGCTCCACCCCCCAGTCATTCGACTGAAGGTACAGGAAGAAAAAGGAGAAACTACAAGGTGCAGAGGTGACTGAAGTTTAAATCAAGAAAATATAATCTGTCTTAAAATGACAGGGCGGGCCGTGGACTCGTCTTACCATAGAAGAAATTAATTTATCAGGTAAGCATAAATTTACTTTTCTTCTATAAGGTAAGATGAGTCCACGGATTCATCCTTTACTTGTGGGATACAATACCAAAGCTACAGGAAACGGATAAACGGGAGGGACAAGACAGATGATTAAACAGAAGGCACCACTGCTTGAAGAACTTTTCTCCCAAAAATAGCCTCAGAAGAAGCAAAAGTATCCAATTTGTAAAATTTGGAAAAGGTATGAAGCGAAGACCAAGTCGCAGCCTTACAAATCTGTTCAACAGAAGCATCATTTTTAAAAGCCCATGTGGAAGCCACCGCTCTAGTAGAGTGAGCTGTAATTCTTTCAGGAGGCTGCTGTCCAGCAGTCTCGTATGCCAAACGGATGATGCTTTTCAGCCAAAAGGCAAGAGAGGTAGCCGTAGCTTTTTGACCTCTATGTTTTCCAGAATAGACAACAAACAAAGAAGATGTTTGAAGTTTTACTTGCAAGCGACCAAAGATTTCCGTCAAAGCACGAACCACGTCCAAGTTGTGCAACAGACGCTCTTTCTTAGAGGAAGGATTAGGACACAGGGAAGGAACAACAATTTCCTGATTAATATTCTTATTAGTAACAACCTTAGGAAGGAATCCAGGTTTGGCACACAAAAGCACCTTATCAGAATGGAAAACAAGATAAGGCGAGTCGCATTGCAATGCAGATAGTTCAGAAACTCTTCGAGCCGAAGAGATAGCAACTAAAAACAGAACTTTCCAAGATAGAAGCTTAATATCTATGGAATGCATAGGTTCAAACGGAACCCCTTGAAGAACTTTACGAACTAAATTTAAACTCCATGGCGGAGCAACAGGTTTAAACACAGGCTTGATTCTAACTAAAGCCTGACAGAACGACTGAACGTCTGGAACATCTGCCAGACGTTTGTGCAGTAGAATTGATAAAGCAGATATCTGTCCCTTTAAGGAACTAGCTGATAGCCCCTTCTCCAATCCTTCTTGGAGAGAGGACAAAATCCTAGGAATCCAGATCTTACTCCATGAGTAGCCTTTGGATTTGCACCAATAAAGATATTTATCTTATGATAAATTTTCCTAGTGACAGGCTTTCGAGCCTGAATCAAGGTATCTATGACCGACTCCGAGAAACCCAGCTTGGATAAGATCAAGCGTTCAATCTCCAAGCAGTCAGCCGCAGAGAAACTAGATTTGGATGCTGGAATGGACCTTGAATCAGAAGGCAGAGTCCATGGTGGAAGAGATGACATGTCTACCAAGTCTGCATACCAAGTCCTGCGTGGCCACGCAGGTGCTATCAAAATCACCGGAGCTCTCTCCTGTTTGATTCTGGCAATCAAACGAGGAAGGAGAGGAAATGGTGGAAACACATAAGCCAGGTTGAACGACCAGGGTACTGCTAGAGCATCTATCAGTACTGCCTGAGGATCCCTTGACCTGGACCCGTAACGAGGAAGTTTGGTGTTCTGACGAGACGCCATCAGATCCAATTCTGGTGTGCCGCATTGCCGGATTAATTGTGCAAACACCTACGGATGGAGTTCCCACTCCCCCGGATGAAGTCTGACGACTTAGAAAATCCGCTTCCCAGTTCTCCACTCCTGGGATATAGATTGCTGATAGATGAGTCTCTGCCCATCAAATTATTTTGGTAACTTCTATCATCGCTAGAGAACTCTTTGTTCCCCCCTGATGATTGATATATGCTACAGTCGTGATATTGTCCGACTGGAATCTTATGAATCTGGCCGACGCCAGCTGAGGCCACGCCTGAAGCGCGTTGAATATCGCTCTGAGTTCTAGAATATTTATCGGGAGGAGAACCTCCTCCTGAGTCCACAAACCCTGTGCTTTCAGGGAATTCCAGACTGCACCCCAGCCCAATAGGCTGGCGTCCGTCGTCACTATGACCCACGCTGGCCTGCGGGAACACATTCCCTTGGACAGATGATTCTGTGACAACCACCAAAGAAGAGAGTCTCTGGTCTCTTGGTCCAGATTTATCTGAGGAGATAAATCTGCATAATCCCCATTCCACTGTTTGAGCATGCATAGTTGCAGTGGTCTGAGATGCAAGTCGATTACCTCCATACACTGAGCCACTGACGGCCGAGGAATGAAATGAAGAGCTCGGCAGATGGATAAAATCTTTGATTTCCTGACCTCCGTCAGAAAAATTTTCATGTCCACCGAATCTATCGAGTTCCCAGGAATGGAACTCTTGTGAGAGGGATAAGTGAACTATTTTTTACGTTCACCTTCCACCCGTGAGATCTTAGAAAAGCCAACACGATGTCCGTGTGAGACTTGGCTAGTTGGTAAGTCGACGCCTGGATTAAGATATCGTCCAGATAGGGCGCCACAGCTATGCCCCACAGCCTTAGAACCGCCAGAAGGGACCCTAGCACCATTGTGAAAATTCTGGGAGCTGTGGCCAACCCGAAGGGAAGAGCCACAAACTGGAAATGCTTGTCCAGAAAGGCGAACCTGAGGAACTGGTGATGATCTTTGTGGATAGGGATGTGTAGATATGCATCCTTTAAGTCCACGGTGGTCATATATTGACCCTCTTGGATCATCGGCAAAATAGTCCGAATGGTCTCCATCTTGAAGGATGGGACTCTGAGGAATTTGTTTAGGATCTTGAGATCCAAAATTGGTCTGAAGGTTCCCTCTTTTTTTGGGAACCACAAACAGATTGGAGTAGAACCCTTGCCCCTGTTCTGTTTTCGGAACTGGGCAGATCACTCCCATGGTATATAGGACTTCTACACAGCGTAAGAACCCCTCTCTTTTTGTCTGGTTTACAGACAATTGAGAAAGATGGAATCTCTCCCTTGGGGGAGAATCTTTGAAATCTAGAAGATACCCATGGGTTACGATTTCTAAAGCCCAGGAGTGCTGAACGTCTCTTGCCCAAGACTGAGCAAAGAGAGAAAGTCTGCCCCCTACTAGATCCAGTCCCGGATCGGGGGCTACCCCTTCATGCTGTCTTGGTGGCAGCAGCGGGCTTCTTGGCCTGTTTACCCTTGTTCCAAGTCTGATTAGGTCTCCAGACTGACTTGGATTGAGCAAAATTCCTCTCTTGCTTTGCGGCAGGAGAAGAGGAAGAGGGACCACCTTTGAAGTTCTGAAAGGAACGAAAATGATTTTGTTTGGTCCTCATCTTATTTGTCTTATCCTGAGGAAGGGCATGACCTTTACCTCCAGTGATGTCTGAAATGATCTCTTTCAGTTCAGGCCCGAATAGGGTCTTACCCTTGAAAGGGATGGCTAACAGCTTAGCTTTTGATGACACATCAGCAGACCAGGACTTAAGCCATAACGCTCTACGCGCTACAATGGCAAAACCTGAACATTGAAAAGCGGCATCTGTAATGAAAGAATTAGCTAGCTTGAGAGCCCTAATTCTATCTAGAATATCATCTAATGGGGTCTCAACCTGAAGAGCCTCCTCCAGAGCTTCGAACCAAAAGGACGCTGCAGTAGTTACAGGAACAATGCACGCTATAGACTGGAGAAGAAATCCTTGATGAACAAATATTTTCTTCAGGAGACCCTCTAATTTTTTATCCATAGGATCTTTGAAAGCACAACTTTCCTCAATAGGTATAGTTGTACGCTTAGCCAGGGTAGACATAGCTCCCTCCACCTTAGGGACCGTCTGCCACGAGTCCCGCATGGTGTCTGATATGGGAAACATTTTCTTAAAAGTAGGAGGGGGAGCGAACGGAATACCTGGTCTATCCCACTCCTTAGTAACAATGTCCGAAATCCTCTTAGGGACAGGAAAAACATCAGTGTAGGCAGGAACCTCTAGAAATCTGTCCATTTTACACAATTTCTCTGGAACTACAATAGGGTCACAATCATCCAGAGTCGCTAAAACCTCCCTGAGCAATAAGCGGAGGTGTTCTAGTTTAAATTTAAAAGCCGTCATATCTGAGTCTGTCTGAGGGAACATATTTCCTGAATCAGAAATCTCTCCCTCAGCCAGCAAATCCCTCACCCCCAAGTCAGAGCATTGTGAGGGTACATCGGATATGGCTAATAATGCATCAGAGGGCTCAGCATTTGTTCTCACACCAGACCTACTGCGCTTCCCCTGCAACCCAGGCAGCTTAGATAAAACCTCTGTGAGGGTAGTATTCATAACTGTGGCCATATCTTGCAAGGTGAAAGAATTAGACGCACTAGAAGTACTTGGCGTCGCTTGTGCGGGCGTTAATGGTTGTGACACTTGGGAAGAATTAGATGGCATAACGTGATTCCCTTCTGACTGAGAATCATCCTGCGACATACTTTTGCTAGCTAAAATATGTTCTTTGCAATTTATTGACCTTTCAGTGCATGAGGGACACATTCTAAATGGAGTTTCCACAATGGCTTCTAAACAAATTGAACATTGACTTTCCTCAATGTCAGACATGTTGAACAGGCTAGTAATGACTACAAACAAGCATGAAAACACTTTATTTAGTAAAAAAAAATAATCTTAAAAAACGGTACTGTGCCTTTAAGAGAAAAAAAAGCATACACGTTCTGTAAAACAGCTTTATAATGCACCAACATTTTCAAAATTTTGCAAGCAGACACAATATATGTAGTTAAGATTGCCCCACAAGGAATTTTAACATTTAACCCATTGATGTGCAAACCGGATTGAAATTAGGCCTAAATCCAGAAAAAACACCCCCTCAGCACCCTACCTGCCCTAAGGGATAGTAAATATGGGGTAAAAGCTTCGATTTGGCCCAAAACATTCACCAGGGCCCTCAGGAGTTAGAGCTTGCTGAGAGAAAATAACTGCGCATCTGAAGCGCGAAAATAGGCCCCGCCCATATCACTCGATGACTCTACAGCCTCAAAGAACCGCACAAGGGCGGTTTTCAACTAGCCATGTGGGTTCTGAGAACCCCAAAAAAGCCAAGTGTACCCTCAATAAAGTTGCCCAAAACGTTATTGCCCACAAAACGTTAAACAGCACTCCCAGTTCATAAAACGTTTGCCCACAAACATTTACAACTCAGTGTCAACCATTTTTGTAATTAGCCCCTTTTGCAAGCTTAGTAATGCCCTTCTTATAGCTCTTAGGATTACTGCTTACCCTTACCCTCATGGGGATACTGTCAGCCTTTCTGAAATACACAGTCTCTCCAGAAAAATATGACTGAACATACATCATTGCTGCATAGCATGAAAACGTTCCTCACACTGAAGTTTCCTGTACTCCTCAGCCTCTGTGGGAACAGCACTGGACCTTAGTTACAAATGCTAAGATCATCATCCTCTAGGCAGAAGTCTTCATCCATCTGCTGCCTGAGAGTAAATAGTACACACCGGTACCATTTAAAATAAACTCTTGCTTGAAGAAATTAAAAACTAATATTTTATCACCTCTTTCACTTTACCCTTCCTAGTACTTAGAGTAGGCAAAGAGAATGACTGGGGGGTAGAGCTAAGGGAGGAGCTATATAGACAGCTCTGCTGTGGTGCTCTTTGCCACTTCCTGTTAGCAGGAGGATAATATCCCACAAGTAAAGGATGAATCCATGGACTCGTCTTACCTTATAGAAGAAAAGTTAACAATTTTTCCAAAATGCTCAATAGACGTTAAATTATCCCGAAATGTAACTTAATATCGTTGGTTAATCACAAAAATTACTGCACCCAGAAGCAAGGGCAGAAATAAGGCTTAAAAGTACTTATATCAACAACTAGTCAAAAGATAGATAAAAATACCCTCTGCACCTCGCCACAGCTCTGCTGCGGCGCCTACCTGCCCCCAGGGTACTTTGAAACAAGCTTCCAACCCTTCAGACCAGCTACACAGTCCAGGAGCCACCGAGTTACTGCTTGCTGCTTAGCCTGAAGGAAGTGCGCATCTGAGCGCATGAAAATAAGCCCCGCCCCTTAAGGTCAAAGTCAGAGTAGGCACAAACAAAACCGCATGGGAATGCGGTTTTGCACCAAAGTTAATGTACACACAGTATACAACCCCTCAAACATAAAACAAACAAGTTTAAATGCCAAAAATAAAAAACGTAAAATATTTTTTTCATTGTCTCCCATGTCACATAATGCCCAAATAAAGTCAACTAATGAAAAATATAATATAGGGACTCCAGTAATACCCCTCTTATAAAAACAGAATTTATGCTTACCTGATAAATTACTTTCTCCAACGGTGTGTCCGGTCCACGGCGTCATCCTTACTTGTGGGATATTCTCCTCCCCAACAGGAAATGGCAAAGAGCCCAGCAAAGCTGGCCATATAGTCCCTCCTAGGCTCCGCCTACCCCAGTCATTCGACCGACGGACAGGAGGAAATATATATAGGAGAAACCATATGGTAACGTGGTGACTGTAGTTAGAGAAAATAATTCATCAGACCTGATTAAAAAACCAGGGCGGGCCGTGGACCGGACACACCGTTGGAGAAAGTAATTTATCAGGTAAGCATAAATTCTGTTTTCTCCAACATAGGTGTGTCCGGTCCACGGCGTCATCCTTACTTGTGGGAACCAATACCAAAGCTTTAGGACACGGATGAAGGGAGGGAGCAAATCAGGTCACCCAAACGGAAGGCACCACAGCTTGCAAAACCTTTCTCCCAAAAATTTGGTCAACAGGAACCTCATTCTTGAAGGCCCATGTGGAAGCCACAGCCCTAGTGGAGTGAGCTGTGATACTTTCAGGAGGCTGCCGTCCGGCAGTCTCAAAAGCCAATCTGATGATGCTTTTAAACCAAAAGGAAAGAGAGGTAGAAGTTGCTTTTTTACCTCTCCTTTAACCAGAATAAACAACAAACAAAGAAGATATTTGTCTAAAATCTTCAGTAGCCTCTAAATAGAATTTTAGAGCACGGACAACGTCCAAATTGTGTAACAAACGTTCCTTCTATGAAACTGGATTCGGACACAAAGAAGGTACAACTATCTCCTGGTTAATATTTTTGTTGGAAACAACCTTCGGAAGAAAACCAGGCTCAGTACGTAAAACCACCTTATCTGCATGGACCAGATAGGGCGGAGAACACTGCAGAGCAGATAACTCAGAAACTCTTCTAGCGGAAGAAATTGCAACCTAAAACAAAACTTTCCAAGATAATAACTTAATATCTACGGAATGTAAGGGTTCAAACGGAACCCCTTGAAGAACTGAAAGAACTAGATTAAGACTCCAGGGAAGAGTCAAAGGTCTGTAAACAGGCTTGATTCTAACCAGAGCCTGAACAAACGCTTAAACGTCTGGCACAGCTGCCAGCCTTTTGTGAAGTAAAACAGATAAAGCAGAGATCTGTCCCTTCAGAGAACTCACAGAAAATCCTTTCTCCAAACCTTCTTGTAGAAAGGAAAGAATCTTAGGAATTTTTATCTTGTTCCATGGGAATCCTTTAGATTCACACCAACAGATATATTTTTTCCATATATTATGGTAAATTTTTCTAGTTACAGGCTTTCTAGCCTGAATAAGAGTATCTATTACAGAATCTGAAAACCCACGCTTTGATAAAATCAAGCGTTCAAACTCCAAGCAGTCAGTTGGAGGAAAACCAGATTCGGATGTTCGAATGGACCCTGAATAAGAAGGTCCTGTCTCAAAGGTAGCTTCCATGGTGGAGCCGATGACACATTCACCAGGTCTGCATACCAAGTCCTGCGTGGCCACACAGGAACTATCAAGATCACCGAAGCCCTCTCCAGATTGATCCTGGCTACCAGCCTGGGAATGAGAGGAAACGGTGGGAATACATAAGCTAGGTTGAAGATCCAAGGTGCTACTATTGTATCCAATAGAGTCGCCTTGGGATCCCTGGATTTGGACCCGTAACAAGGGACCATGAAGTTCTGACGAGAGGCCATCAGAACCATGTCTGGAATGCCCCATAATTGAGTTATTTGGGCAAAGATTTCCAGATGGAGTTCCCACTCCCCCGGATGCTCCTCCATCGCCAGGGAATTCATTGTTACCCCCTGATGGTTGATATATGTAACAGTCGTCATGATGTCTGATTGAAACCTTATGAATTTGGCCTTTGCTAGTCGAGGCCAAGCCTTGAAAGCATTGAATATCGCTCTCAGTTCCATTATGTTTATCGGGAGAAGAGAGTCTTCCCGAAACCATAGACCCTGAGCTTTCAGGGGTTCCCAGACCGCGCCCCAGCCCACCAGACTGGCGTCGGTCGTGACAATGACCTACTCTGGTCTGCGGAAGCTCATTCCCTGTGACAGGTTGTCCAGGGTCAGCCACCAACGGAGTGAATCTCTGGTTATTTGATCTACTTGTATCGTCGGAGACAAGTCTGTATAATCCCCATTCCACTGTCTGAGCATGCACAGGTGTAATGGTCTTAGATGAATTCGTGCAAAAGGAACTATGTCCATTGCCGCAACCATCAAACCTATTACTTCCATGCACTGCACTATGGAAGGAAGAAGAACAGAATGAAGTACCTGACAAGAG
The DNA here is from genome assembly GCF_027579735.1 of Bombina bombina. Taxonomy (NCBI): domain Eukaryota; kingdom Metazoa; phylum Chordata; class Amphibia; order Anura; family Bombinatoridae; genus Bombina; species Bombina bombina. The sequence goes on from NC_069499.1 coordinate 460,131,731, forward strand.
CTTAGAAGTTTTGATTTTCTGGCCTCTGTCAGAAAAACCTTCATTTCTAAGGAAACTATTATTGTTCCCAAGAAGGGAACTCTTGTTGACGGGGACAGAGAACTTTTTTCTATGTTCACTTTCCACCTGTGAGATCTGAGAAAGGCTAGGACAATGTCCGTATGAGCCCTTGCTTTTGACAGAAACGACACTTGAATCAGGATGTCGTCCGAGTAAGGTACTACTGCAATGCCCCTTGGTCTTAGCACCGCTAGAAGGAACCCTAGTACCCTTGTGAAAATCCTTGGAGCAGTGGCTAATACGAATGGAAGTGCCACAAACTGGTAATGCTTGTCCAGAAAGGCGAACCTTAGGAACCGAAAATGTTCCTTGTGGATAGGAATATGTAGGTACGCATCCTTTAAGTCCACCGTGGTCATGAATTGACCTTCCTGGATGGTAGGAAGGATCGTTCGAATGGTTTCCATTTTGAACGATGAAACCCTTAGAAACTTGTTTAGAATCTTGAGATCTAAAATAGGTCTGAATGTTCCCTCTTTTTTGGGAATTATGAACAGGTTGGAGTAAAAACCCATCCCTTGTTCTCCTAATGGCACAGGATGAATCACTCCCATGCTTAACAGGTCTTCTACACAGTGTAAGAATACCTGTTCGAAGATAATTGAGACCCGTGGAACCTTCCCCTTGGGGGTAGTTCCCTGAATTCCAGGAGATAACCTTGAGAAACTATTTCTAGCGCCCAAGGATCCTGAACATCTCTTGCCCCAGCCTGAGCAAAGAGAGAAAGTCTGCCCCCCACCAGATCCTTCCCAGATCGGGGGCCAACACTTCATGCTGTTTTGGTAGCAGTGGCAGGTGACTTGGCCTGCTTACCCTTGTTCCAGCCTTGCATCGGCCTCCAGGCTGGCTTGGTTTGAGAAGTATTACCCTCTTGCTTAGAGGGTGTAGAATTTGAGGCTGGTCCGTTTCTGCGAAAGGGACGAAAATTTGGCTTATTTTTAGCCTTAAAAGACCTATCCAGAGGAAGGGCGTGGCCCTTTCCCCCAGTGATGTCTGAAATAATCTCTTTCAAGTCAGGGCCAAACAGTGTTTTACCCTTGAAAGGGATGTTAAGCAAAAGCGCTCTGCGCGCCACGATAGCAAACCCTGAATTATTCGCCGCTAATCTAGCTAATTGCAAAGCGGCATCTAAAAACATAATTTATGCTTACCTGATAAATTCCTTTCTTCTGTAGTGTGATCAGTCCACGGGTCATCATTACTTGTGGGATATTAACTGCTCCCCTACAGGAAGTGCAAGAGGATTCACCCAGCAGAGTTGCTATATAGCTCCTCCCCTCTACGTCACCTCCAGTCATTCGACCAAGGACCAACGAGAAAGGAGAAGCCAAGGGTGTAGTGGTGACTGAAGTATAATTTAAAAAATATTTACCTGCCTTAAAAAACAGGGCGGGCCGTGGACTGATCACACTACAGAAGAAAGGAATTTATCAGGTAAGCATAAATTATGTTTTCTTCTGTTAAGTGTGATCAGTCCACGGGTCATCATTACTTGTGGGATATTAACTGCTCCCCTACAGGAAGTGCAAGAGGATTCACCCAGCAGAGTTGCTATATAGCTCCTCCCCTCTACGTCACCTCCAGTCATTCGACCAAGGACCAACGAGAAAGGAGAAGCCAAGGGTGTAGTGGTGACTGAAGTATAATTTAAAAAATATTTACCTGCCTTAAAAAACAGGGCGGGCCGTGGACTGATCACACTACAGAAGAAAGGAATTTATCAGGTAAGCATAAATTATGTTTTCTTCTGTTAAGTGTGATCAGTCCACGGGTCATCATTACTTGTGGGATACCAATACCAAAGCAAAAGTACACGGATGACGGGAGGGATAGGCAGGCTCTTTATACAGAAGGAACCACTGCCTGAAGAACCTTTCTCCCAAAAATAGCCTCCGAGGAAGCAAAAGTGTCAAATTTGTAAAATTTGGAAAAAGTATGAAGCGAAGACCAAGTTGCAGCCTTGCAAATCTGTTCAACAGAGGCCTCATTCTTAAAGGCCCAAGTGGAAGCCACAGCTCTAGTGGAATGAGCTGTAATTCTTTCAGGAGGCTGCTGTCCAGCAGTCTCATAAGCTAAACGAATTATGCTACGAAGCCAAAAAGAGAGAGAGGTAGCAGAAGCTTTTTGACCTCTCCTCTGACCAGAGTAAACGACAAACAGGGAAGACGTTTGTCGAAAATCTTTAGTTGCCTGTAAATAAAATTTAAGGGCACGAACTACATCCAGATTGTGCAAAAGACGTTCCTTCCTCGAAGAAGGATTTGGGCACAAGGATGGAACAACAATCTCCTGATTGATATTCCTGTTAGTGACTACCTTAGGTAAGAACCCAGGCTTAGTACGCAGAACTACCTTATCCGAGTGAAAAATCAAATAAGGAGAATCACAATGTAAGGCTGATAACTCAGAGACTCTTCGAGCCGAGGAAATAGCCATTAAAAATAGAACTTTCCAAGATAACAACTTTATATCAATGGAATGAAGGGGTTCAAACGGAACACCCTGTAAAACGTTAAGAACAAGGTTTAAACTCCATGGTGGAGCCACAGCTTTAAACACAGGTTTAATCCTGGCCAAAGCCTGACAAAAAGCCTGAACGTCTGGAACTTCTGACAGACGCTTGTGTAACAGAATGGACAGAGCTGAGATCTGTCCCTTTAAGGAACTAGCGGATAACCCCTTTTCTAAACCTTCTTGTAGAAAAGACAATATCCTAGGAATCCTAACCTTACTCCAAGAGTAACCTTTGGATTCGCACCAATATAGGTATTTACGCCATATTTGATGGTAAATCTTTCTGGTAACAGGCTTCCTAGCCTGTATTAAGGTATCAATAACTGACTCAGAAAAACCACGCTTTGATAAGATCAAGCGTTCAATTTCCAAGCAGTCAGCTTCAGAGAAGTTAGATTTTGATGTTTGAAGGGACCCTGTATCAGAAGGTCCTGTTTCAGAGGTAACGACCAAGGTGGACAGAATGACATGTCCACCAGATCTGTATACCAAGTCCTGCGTGGCCATGCAGGCACTATTAGAATCACTGATGTTTTCTCCTGTTTGATTCTGGCAATCAATCGAGGAAGCATCGGGAAAGGTGGAAACACATAAGCCATCCTGAAGGTCCATGGTGCTGTCAAGGCATCTATCAGGACCGCTCCCGGATCCCTGGATCTGGACCCGTAGCGCGGAAGCTTGGCGTTCTGTCGAGACGCCATGAGATCTATCTCTGGTTTGCCCCAACGTCGAAGTATTTGGGCAAAGACCTCTGGATGAAGTTCCCACTCCCCCGGATGAAAAGTCTGACGACTTAAGAAATCCGCCTTCCAGTTCTCCACTCCCGGGATGTGGATTGCAGACAGGTGGCAAGAGTGAGACTCTGCCCAGCGAATTATCTTCGATACTTCCATCATTGCTAGGGAGCTTCTTGTCCCTCCCTGATGGTTGATATAAGCTACAGTCGTGATGTTGTCCGACTGGAACCTGATGAACCCCCGAGTTGCTAACTGGGGCCAAGCCAGAAGAGCATTGAGGACTGCTCTCAATTCCAGAATGTTTATTGGAAGAAGACTCTCCTCCTGATTCCATAGTCCCTGAGCCTTCAGAGAATTCCAGACAGCGCCCCAACCTAGTAGGCTGGCGTCTGTTGTTACAATTGACCAGTCTGGCCTGCTGAATGGCATTCCCCTGGACAGATGTGGCCGATAAAGCCACCATAGAAGAGAATTTCTGGTCTCTTGAATGGAACGAAGGACACGGCATGCATTTAGAAGTTTTGTTAACCTGTCCTCTGTCAGGTAAATCTTCATTTCTACAGAATCTATCAGAGTCCCCAGGAAGGGAACTCTTGTGAGTGGAAAGAGAGAACTTTTCTCTTCGTTCACTTTCCATCCATGCGACCTTAGAAATGCCAATACTATCTCTGTATGAGATTTGGCAGTTTGAAAGCTTGAAGCTTGTATCAGTATGTCGTCTAAGTACGGAGTTACTGAAATTCCTTGCGGTCTTAGTACCGCCAGAAGAGTGCCCAGAACCTTTGTGAAGATTCTTGGAGCCGTAGCCAGTCCGAATGGAAGAGCTACAAACTGGTAATGCCTGTCTAAAAAGGCAAACCTTAGATACCGGTAATGACTTCTGTGAATCGGTATGTGAAGGTAAGCATCCTTTAAATCCACTGTGGTCAAGTACTGACCCTCTTGGATCATGGTCAAAATTGTTCGAATAGTTTCCATCTTGAACGATGGAAATCTTAGGAATTTGTTTAGGATCTTTAAATCCAAGATTGGCCTGAAGGTTCCCTCTTTTTTGGGAACTACAAACAGATTTGAGTAAAACCCTTGTCCTTGTTCCAACCGCGGAACTGGATGGATCACTCCCATTAATAAAAGATCTTGTACGCAGCGTAGAAACGCTTCCTTCTTTGTTAGGTTTGTTGACAACCTTGACAGATGAAATCTCCCTCTTGGGGGAGAGGATTTGAAGTGCAGAAGGTATCCCTGAGATATGATCTCTAACGCCCAGGGATCCTGAACATCTCTTGCCCAAGCCTGGGCGAAGAGGGAAGTCTGCCCCCCACTAGATCCGGTCCCGGATCGGGGGCCCTCAATTCATGCTGTCTTAGGGGCAGCAGCAGGTTTTCTGGCCTGTTTGCCCCTGTTCCAGGACTGGTTAGGTTTCCAGCCTTGTCTGTAGCGAGCAACAGCTCCTTCCTGTTTTGGTGCAGAGGAAGTTGATGCTGCTCCTGCTTTGAAATTACGAAAGGAATGAAAATTGGACTGTCTAGCCTTGGCTTTGGCCTTGTCCTGAGGCAGGGCATGACCTTTACCTCCTGTAATGTCATCAATAATCTCTTTCAAGCCGGGCCCGAATAAGGTCTGCCCTTTGAAAGGAATATTAAGCAATTTAGATTTAGACGTAACATCAGCTGACCAGGATTTTAGCCACAGAGCTCTGCGTGCCTGAATGGCGAATCCTGAATTTTTAGCCGCAAGTTTAGTTAAATGTACTACGGCATCTGAAATAAATGAATTAGCTAACTTAAGGAATTTAAGTTTGTGTGTGATGTCATCTAGTGTGGATGATTGAAGTGTCTCTTCCAGAGACTCAAACCAAAATGCTGCTGCAGCCGTGACAGGCGCAATACATGCAAGAGGTTGCAATATAAACCCTTGTTGAACAAACATTTTCTTAAGGTAACCCTCTAATTTTTTATCCATTGGATCTGAAAAAGCACAGCTATCCTCCACTGGGATAGTGGTACGCTTAGCTAAAGTAGAAACTGCTCCCTCCACCTTAGGGACCATTTGCCATAAGTCCCGTGTGGCGGCGTCTATTGGAAACATTTTTCTGAATATAGGAGGGGGTGAGAAAGGCACACCAGGTCTATCCCACTCCTTAGTAACAATGTCAGTAAGTCTCTTAGGTATAGGAAAAACGTCAGTACTCGTCGGTACCGCAAAATATTTATCCAACCTACACATTTTTTCTGGGATTGCAACTGTGTTACAATCATTCAGAGCCGCTAATACCTCCCCTAGTAACACACGGAGGTTCTCAAGCTTAAATTTAAAATTTGAAATGTCTGAGTCCAGTTTATTTGGATCAGAACCGTCACCCACAGAATGAAGCTCTCCGTCTTCACGTTCTGCAAACTGTGACGCAGTATCAGACATGGCCCTTGCATTATCAGCGCACTCTGTTCTCATCCCAGAGTGATCACGTTTACCTCTTAGTTCTGGTAGTTTAGCCAAAACTTCAGTCATAATAGTAGCCATATCTTGTAATGTGATTTGTAATGGCCGCCCAGATGCACTCGGCGCTACAATATCACGCACCTCCTGAGCGGGAGATGCAGGTACTGACACGTGAGGCGAGTTAGTCGGCATAACTCTCCCCTCGTTGTTTGGTGAAATATGTTCAATTTGTACAGATTGACTATTTTTTAAAGTAGCATCAATACATTTAGTACATAAATTTCTATTGGGCTCCACTTTGGCATTAACACATATAGCACAGAGATATTCCTTTGAATCAGACATGTTTAACACACTAGCAAATAAACAGCAACTTGGAAATACTTTTCAAAGTAATTTACAAATAATATGAAAACGAACTGTGCCTTTAAGAAGCACAGAAAAATATTATAACAGATAAAATAATTAAGTTATAGCATCAATCTTTGTCAGAATATACAGTTTTAGCAAAGGATTGTTCCCCTCAGCAAATGATAACTAACCCAGGCAGCAGAAAAAAAACACACAAATAAACGTTTTTTATATCACAGTCAATACCCTCAGCACAGCTCTGCTACTTCCCTCAAAAAAGGCTTTTGAGATCCCTGAACTCTGTAGAGATGAACCGGATCATGCAGGAAGAAAATGAACCTCTGACTGAGTTTTTTCTGATGCATAGTGAAAGCACCAAAATGGCCCCTCCCCCACACACATAACAGTGAGAGGGATCAGTGAACTGCTCTAATTTAAATCAAAACTATTGCCAAGTGGAAAAAAAGTGCCCAAAACATTTTTTCACCCAGTACCTCAGAGAAAAAAACGTTTTTACATGCCAGCAAAAAAACATTTTACCTCAATAATTAATTGTCATTTAAAACCTATTGCAAGTCCCTGCAAAATAGGTTAAGTCTATGTATACAGTTTAAAAGCCAGAGAAGTACCATTTCCCAGAAAACTGAAGTGTAAAAAATACATACATGACAGCCTGATATCAGCTACATCTACTGCATTCAAGGCTGAGTTTACATTATAACGGTATGGCAGGATTTTCTCATCAATTCCATGTCAGAAAATAATAAACTGCTACATACCTCTTTGCAGATTAATCTGCCTGCTGTCCCCTGATCTGAAGTTTACCTCACTCCTCAGATGGCCGAGAAACAGCAATATGATCTTAACTACTCCGGCTAAAATCATAGAAAAACTCAGGTAGATTCTTCTTCAAATTCTACCAGAGAAGGAATAACACACTCCGGTGCTATTATAAAATAACAAACTTTTGATTGAAGATATAAAAACTAAATATATCACCATAGTCCTCTCACACATCCTATCTAGTCGTTGGGTGCAAGAGAATGACTGGAGGTGACGTAGAGGGGAGGAGCTATATAGCAACTCTGCTGGGTGAATCCTCTTGCACTTCCTGTAGGGGAGCAGTTAATATCCCACAAGTAATGATGACCCGTGGACTGATCACACTTAACAGAAGAAATAAAAGAGTTAGCCAATTTAAGAGCTTGAACTCTGTCCAAAACCTCCTCGTACGAAGATTCTTTATTGAGCGACTTTTCTAGTTCTTCGAACCAGAAACACGCAGCTGTAGTGACAGGAACAATGCATGAAATTGGTTGTAGAAGGTAACCTTGCTGAACAAACATCTCTTTAAGCAAACCCTCTAACCTTTAATCCATAGGATCTTGAAAGCACAACTATCTTCTATAGGAATAGAAGTGCGTTTGTTTAGAGTAGAAACCGCCCCCTCGACCTTGGGGACTGTATGCTATAAGTCCTTTCTGGGGTCGACTATAGGAAATAATTTCTTAAATATAGGGGGAGGACAAAAGGTATGCCGGGCCTTTCCCACTCCTTATTTACTATGTCCGCCACCCGCTTGGGTATAGGAAAAACATCGGGGGGCACCGGAACCTCTAGGAACTTGTCCATCTTACCTAATTTCTCTGGAATGACCAAATTGTCACAATCATCCAGAGTAGATAATACCTCCTTAAGTAGTGCGTGGAGATGTTGTAATTTAAATTTAAAAGTTACAATATCAGGTTCTGCTTGTTGAGAAATTTTCCCTGAATCTGAAATTTCTCCCTCAGACAAAACCTCCCTCCTGGCCCCTTCAGATAGGTGTGAGGGTATGTCAGAACAGATATCATCAGCGTCCTCTTGCTCTTCAGTGTTTAAAACAGAGCAATCACGCTTTCTCTGATAAGTAGGCATTTTGGAAAAAATGCATGCAATAGAATTATCCATTACAGCCATTAATTGTTGTATGGTAATAAGTATTGGCGCACTAGATGTACTAGGGGCCTCTTGTGTGGGCAAAACTGGTGTAGACACAGAAGGGGATGATGCAGTACCATGCTTACTCCCCTCATTAGAGGAATCATCTTGGGCAATATCATGTCTATGGCATTATTATCCCTACTTTGTTTGGACATTATGACACAAATATATCACATATATTTAAATGGGGAGACACATTGGCTTTCATACATATAGAACATCGTTATCTGATGGTTCAGACATGTTAAACAGGCTTAAACTTGTCAACAAAGCACAAAAAACGTTTTACAATAAAACCGTTACTGTCCCTTTAAATTTTAAACTGAACACACTTTATTACTGAATATGTGAAAAAGTATGAAGGAATTGTTCAAAATTCACCAAAATTTCACCACAGTAACTTAAAGCCTTAAAAGTATTGCACACCAAATTTGAAAGCTTTAACCCTTAAAATAACGGAACCGGAGCCGTTTTTACATTTAACCCCTATACAGTCCCAGGTATCTGCTTTGCTGAGACCCAACCAAGCCCAGAGGGGAATACGATACCAAATGATGCCTTCTATAAGCTTTTTCAGTGGCTCTTAGCTCCTCACACATGCATCTGCATGCCATGCTTTCCAAAAACAACTGCGCATTAGAGGCGCGAAAATGAGGCTCTGTCTATGACTAGAAAAGGCCCCCAGTGAAAAAGGTGTCCAATACAGTGCCTGCCGTTTTTATTAAAACAATCCCCAAGATTTAACAACTATTAAAAGTAATAATCTGCCAAATATACTTAGTAAAGTAATCGTTTTAGCCCAGAAAAATGTCTACCAGTTTTTTAAGCCCTAATGAAGCCCTTTATTCTTTTACTTAAACTAAGAAAATGGCTTACCGGTTCCCATAGGGAAAATGACAGCTTCCAGCATTACCGAGTCTTGTTAGAAATGTGTCATACCTCAAGCAGCAAAGTCTGCCCACTGTTTCCCCCAACTGAAGTTACTTCATCTCAACAGTCCTATGTGGAAACAGCTATCGATTTTAGTAACGGTTGCTAAAATCATTTTCCTCTTACAAACAGAAATCTTCATCTCTTTTCTGTTTCAGAGTAAATAGTACATACCAGCACTATTTTAAAATAACAAACTCTTGATTGAAGAACAAAAACTACATTTAAACACCAAAAAACTCTAAGCCATCTCCGTGGAGATGTTGCCTGTGCAACGGCAAAGAGAATGACTGGGGTAGGCGGAGCCTAGGAGGGACTATATGGCCAGCTTTGCTGGGCTCTTTGCCATTTCCTGTTGGGGAGGAGAATATCCCACAAGTAAGGATGACGCCGTGGACCGGACACACCTATGTTGGAGAAATAGGATTTACTGCTTACCCCATTCCCATACAGGGAAATAATGCCAGCCAGTTCTGATACACCAAGTCTCCTCAGAATAAATAATGCTGCTTGTAGCATGAAACAGGTCTCCACACTGAAGATGTCTCATGGTTACCTTCAGAAGTCTTGTGGGAACCAGCGTGGATCTTAGTTACAACTAAGATCATCAACCTCAGGGCAGAAATCTTCTTCCATATCCCCCTGAGGAAAATAGTATGCACCGGTATCATTTAAAATAAAAAACTTCTTGATTGAAGAAACTAAAAGCAACACATCACTTTACCATGTCTTCCTAGTATAACACAGGCAAAGAGAATGACTGGGGGTGGAGGGGCTATATATACAGCTCTGCTGTGGTGCTCTTTGCCACTTCCTGTTAGCAGGAGGTTAATATCCCACAAGTAAAATAAATAAATTAAATTTTTTTTGCACAATCTTAGTTGCAGTAGATCATCAGATTAAAGCAGCTGGTGTTGTGCAATTGACCAACTAATCGCTGACCATCTAATTGATAATGATATTTGTTGTCAACTATTTTTATGATCAAACTTACAGATTAGTTGTTGCATCCCTAATTGCGGATACATCTTCTTTGAGTGCAAGTCTCCAAGACCTAGAAGACAAAAGTACTTACCTGCAATCCAGCTGTCAGGCAGGACGACAGCTTACAAGGTGTGAAAGGACACATACTCCTCACAGAGACCTGTAGAAAAAGAAAGAACAGAGTAACCAACTCTGGCTTTCTATGACTAGGGCAGCAAATATGTTAGGAAACCAAGCAAGGACCACCTTACCACTACCTAACTGCTTAAAAGCCACCACTACTCTTACTCAAGAGATTGACGTGGACACAGCTAAACCCAAATCCTTGCTTGCAGGGAAAAGTACCCAGAAAACAAAATTTATGCTTACCTGATAAATTTCTTTCTTTTGCGACGTACCGAGTCCACGGTTTCATCCTTACTTGTGGGATATTATCCTTCCTAACAGGAAGTGGCAAAGAGAGCACCACAGCAGAGCTGTCTATATAGCTCCCCCCTTAACTCCACCCCCCAGTCATTCGGCCGAAGGCCAAGGAAGAAAAAGGAGAAACTATAAGGTGCAGAGGTGACTGAAGTTTTCAATAAAAAATACTAACTGTCTTGAATAGACAGGGCGGGCCGAGGACTCGGTACATCGCAAAAGAAAGAAATTTATCAGGTAAGCATGAATTTTGTTTTCTTTTGCAAGATGTACCGAGTTCACGGTTTCATCCTTACTTGTGTGATACCAATACCAAAGCTTTAGGACACGGATGAAGGGAGGGACAAGACAGGAGCCTAAACGAAAGTCACCACTGCTTGCAAAACCTCTCTCCCAAAAATAGCCTCCAAAGAAGCAAATGTATCATATTTGTAAAATTTGGAAAAGGTATGAAGCGAAGACCAAATATGTTCAACAGAAGCATCATTTTTAAAAGCCCATGTGGAAGCCACCACTCTAGTAGAGTGAGCAGTAATTCTTTCAGGAGGCTGCTGTCCAGCAGTCTCATAAGCCAAATGGATGATGCTTTTCAGCCAAAAGGAAAGAGAGGTAGCCGTAGCCTTTTGACCCTTACGTCTTCCAGAATAGGCAACAAACAAAGAAGATGTTTGACGAAAATCTTTGGTTGCCTGCAAGTAGAACTTCAAAGCACGAACCACGTCCAAGTTGTGTAATAAACGTTCCTTCTTAGAAGAAGGATTAGGACACAGAGAAGGAACAACAATCTCCTGATTGATATTCCTGTTAGTAACAACCTTAGGGAGGAACCCAGGTTTGGTACGCAAAAACACCTTATCAGCATGGAAAACAAGATAAGGCAAGTCACATTGTAATGCAGATAGTTCAGAAACTCTTCGAGCTGAAGAGATAGCAACTAGACACAGAACTTTCCAAGATAGAAGCTTAATATCTATGGAATGCATGGGCTCAAACGGAACCCCCTGAAGAACTTTAAGAACTAAATTTAGACTCCATGGCAGAGCAACGGGTTTAAACACAGGCTTGATTCTAACTAAAGCCTGACAAAAAGCCTGAATGCCTGGGACATCTGCCAGACGCTTGTGCAATAGAATAGACAAAGCAGATATCTGCCCTTTTAAGGAACTAGCTGACAATCCTTTCTCCATTCCCTCTTGAAGAAAGGACAAAATCCTAGGAATCTTGATCTTACTCCATGAGTAGCCTTTGGATTCGCACCAAAAAAGATATTTACGCCATATCTTATGATAGATTTTCCTGGTGACAGGCTTGAGCCTGAATCAAGGTATCTATGACCGACTCAGAGAAACCCCGCTTTGATAAAATCAAGCGTTCAATCTCCAAGCAGTCAGTTGCAGAGAAATTAGATTTGGATGCTTGAACGGACCTTGAATCAGAAGGTCCTGTCTCAGTGGAAGGGTCCATGGTGGCAAAGTTAACATGTCCACCAGGTCTGCATACCAAGTCCTGCGTGGCCATGCAGGTGCTATCAAAATCACCAAAGCTCTCTACTGTTTGATTCTGGCAATCAGACGCGGAAGGAGAGGGAAAGGTGGAAACACATAAGCCAGGTTGAACGACCAGGGTACTGCTAGAGCATCTATCAGTACTGCCTGAGGATCCCTTGACCTGGATCCGTAACGAGGAAGTTTGGCGTTCTGACGAGACGCCATCAGATCCACTTCTGGTGTGCCCCATAGCTGAACCAGTTGAGCAAACACCTCCGGATGGAGCTCCCACTCCCCCGGATGAAAAGTCTGACGAATTGGAAAAACAGAATTTATGTTTACCTGATAAATTTCTTTCTCCTACGGTGTGTCCGGTCCACGGCTTCATCCTTACTTGTGGGATATTCTCATTCCCTACAGGAAATGGCAAAGAGAGCACACAGCAAAAGCTGTCCATATAGCCCCCCCTCTGGCTCCGCCCCCCAGTCATTCGACCGACGGTTAGGAGAAAAAGGAGAAACTATAAGGTGCTGTGGTGACTGTAGTGTACAGAAATTTTTTTTTTAAACCTGACTAAAAGCCAGGGCGGGCCGTGGACCGGACACACCGTAGGAGAAAGAAATTTATCAGGTAAACATAAATTCTGTTTTCTCCTACATTGGTGTGTCCGGTCCACGGCTTCATCCTTACTTGTGGGAACCAATACCAAAGCTTTAGGACACGGATGAAGGGAGGGAACAAGTCAGGTAACCTAAACGGAAGGCACCACAGCTTGCAAAACCTTTCTCCCAAAAACAGCCTCCGAAGAAGCATAAGTATCGAATTTGTAAAATTTGGCAAAAGTATGCAGGGAAGACCAAGTCGCTGCCTTATAGATCTGTTCAACAGAAGCCTCGTTCTTGAAGGCCCATGTGGAAGCCACAGCTCTAGTAGAGTGAGCTGTAATTCGTTCAGGAGGCTGCCGTCCGGCAGTCTCATAAGCCAATCGGATGATGCTTTTCAGCCAAAAGGAAAGAGAGGTAGCAGTAGCTTTCTGCCCTCTCCTCTTACCAGAATAAACGACAAACAAGGATGATGTCTGTCTGAAATCCTTTGTTGCTTCTAAATAGAATTTTAAAGCACGGACCACATCTAGGTTGTGTAACAAACGTTCCTTCTTCGAAACTGGATTCGGACACAGAGAAGGAACAACTATTTCCTGGTTAATATTCCTGTTGGAAACCACTTTTGGAAGAAAACCAAGCTTGGTACGTAAAACTACCTTATCTGTATGGAATACCAGATAGGGTGAAGTACACTGCAAAGCAGACAATTCAGAAACTCTTCTAGCAGAAGAAATAGCAACCAAAAACAGAACTTTCCAAGATAGTAACTTAATATCTATGGAATGTAAGGGTTCAAACGGAACCCCTTGAAGAACTGAAAGAACTAAGTTTAGACTCCATGGAGGAGTCATAGGTCTGTAGACAGGCTTGATTCTGACTAACGCCTGTACAAATGCCTGTACATCTGGCACGGCTGCCAGACGCTTGTGCAACAAAACAGACAGAGCAGATATCTGTCCTTTTAGAGAACTAGCTGACAAACCTTTATCCAAACCCTCTTGGAGAAAGGAAAGTATCCTAAGAATTTTAATTTTACTCCAAGAGAATCCCTTGGATTCGCACCAACAGATATATTTTTGCCATATCTTATGATAAATTTTCCTAGTCACAGGTTTTCTGGCCTGAACCAGAGTATCTATAACCGAATCTGAAAACCCACGCTTAGATAGAATCAAGCGTTCAATTTCCAAGCAGTCAGTTGTAGAGAGACTAGATTTGGATGTTCGAATGGACCTTGTACTAGAAGATCCTGCCTCAAAGGTAGCTTCCATGGTGGAGCCGATGACATATTCACCAGGTCTGCATACCAAGTCCTGCGTGGCCATGCAGGAGCTATTAGAATCACTGAGGCCTTCTCCTGTTTGATCCTGGCTACAAGCCTGGGAAGGAGAGGGAACGGTGGAAACACATAAGCTAGATTGAACGACCAGGGCGCCACCAATGCATCCACTAGTGTCGCCTTGGGATCCCTGGATCTGGACACGTAGCGAGGAACCTTGGAGTTCTGACGAGACACCATCAGATCCATATCTGGAGTGCCCCATAGTTGAATTAACTGGGCAAAGACCTCCGGGTGAAGTTCCCACTCCCCCGGATGGAAAGTCTGCCGACTCAAATAATCCGCCTCCCAGTTGTCTACTCCTGAGATGTGAATTGCAGATAGATGGCAGGAGTGATCCTCTGCCCATTTGATGATCTTGGATACCTCTCTCATCGCCAAGGAACTCTTTGTTCCCCCCTGATGATTGATGTACGCTACAGTCGTCATGTTGTCCGACTGAAATCTTATGAATCTGGCCTTCGCTAGTTGAGGCCAAGCCAGGAGCGCATTGAATATCGCTCTCAGTTCCAAAATGTTTATCGGGAGAAGAGACTCTTCCCGAGACCATAGACCCTGAGCTTTCAGGGAGTCCCAGACCGCGCCCCAGCCTAAGAGACTGGCGTCGGTCGTGACACTCTGGTCTGCGGAAACTCATTCCCTGAGACAGGTGATCCTGAGTCAACCACCAGAGGAGTGAGTCTCTGGTTACCTGGTCTACTTGAATCTGGGGAGACAAGTCTGCATAATCCCCATTCCACTGTTTGAGCATGCACAGTTGCAATGGTCTTAAATGAATTTGAGCAAAAGGAACCACGTCCATTGCTGCAACCATTAGTCCTATTACCTCCATGCACTGAGCTATGGAAGGCTGAGGAATAGATTGAAGAACTCGACAAGCGTTTAGAAACTTTAACTTTCTGACCTCTGTCAGAAAAACCTTCATTTCCACAGAATCTATTATTGTTCCCAGAAAAGGAACTCTTGTGGACGGGGACAGTGAACTCTTTTCTATGTTCACCTTCCACCCGTGAGACCTGAGAAAGGCTAAAACAATGTCTGTATGAGCCCTTGCTTTGGAAAGGGACGACGCTTGGATTAGAATGTCGTCTAGGTAAGGTGCTACAGCAATGCCCCTCGGCCTTAGGACCGCTAGAAGGGACCCTAGCACCTTTGTGAAAATTCTGGGAGCAGTGGCTAAACCGAATGGAAGAGCCACGAACTGGTAATGTTTGTCCAGAAAGGCGAACCTCAGGAACTGATGATGATCTTTGTGGATAGGAATATGCAGGTACGCATCCTTTAAGTCCACGGTAGTCATATATTGACCCTCCTGGATCGTTGGTAAAATCGTCCGAATGGTTTCCATTTTGAATGATGGAACTCTGAGGAATTTGTTTAGAATTTTTAAATCCAGAATTGGCCTGAAAGTTCCCTATTTTTTGGGAACTACAAACAGGTTTGAGTAAAAACCCAGACCTTGTTCCGCTGTTGGAACTGGGTGTATCACTCCCATCTTTAATAGGTCTCCTACGCAATGTAAGAATGCCTGTCTCTTTATCTGGTCTGAAGATAAGCGAGACATGTGGAACCTTCCCCTTGGAGGAAATTCCTTGAACTCTAGAAGATACCCCTGAGAGACTATTTCTAGTGCCCAGGGATCCGGAACATCTCTTGCCCAAGCCTGAGCAAAGAGAGAAAGTCTGCCCCCTACTAGATCCGGTCCCGGATCGGGGGCTACCCCTTCATGCTGTCTTGGTAGCCGCAGCAGGCTTCTTGGCCTGTTTACCCTTGTTCCAGCCTTGCAATGGTTTCCATGCTGGTTTAGGCTGGGAAGCGTTACCCTCCTGTCTAGAGGCTGCAGAGTTAGAAGTCGGTCCGTTCCTGAAATTGCGAAAGGAACGAAAATTAGATTTGTTCTTAGCCTTGAAAGGCCTATCCTGTGGGAGGGCATGGCCCTTTCCCCCAGTGATGTCTGAAATAATCTCCTTCAATTCTGGCCCGAAAAGGGTCTTACATTTGAAAGGAATATTAAGCAATTTTGTTTTGGACGACACATCCGCCGACCAAGATTTTAGCCAAAGCGCCCTGCGCGCCACTATTGCAAAATCTGAATTTTTTGCCGCTAATTTTGTCAATTGAAAAGCGGCATCCAAAATAAAGGAATTGGCCAACTTTAGTGCGTGAATTCTGTCCATGACTTCATCATATGGAGTCTCCTTTTGGAGTGAATTTTCTAGTTCCTCGAACCAAAAGACGCCGCCGTGGTGACAGGAATAATGCACGAAATTGGTTGAAGAAGGAAACCTTGCTGACCAAAAATCTTTTTAAGTAATCCTTCCAATTTTTTATCCATAGGATCTTTGAAAGCGCAACTGTCCTCTATAGGAATAGTTGTGCGCTTGGCTAACGTTGAAACTGCCCCCTCTACCTTAGGGACCGTTTGCCATGCGTCCCTTCTGGGGTCGACAATGGGGAACATTTTCTTAAATATAGGAGGTGGAACAAAAGGTACACCTGGCTTCTCCCACTGCTTAGTCACTATGTCCGCCACACTCTTGGGTATCGGAAAAGCATCAGCGTGCACTGGGACCTCTAAGAATTTGTCCATTTTGCACAACTTCTCTGGAATCACCAAAGAATCACAATCATCAAGAGTAGCTAGCACCTCCTTAAGCAGGGCGCGGAGATGTTCTAGCTTAAATTTAAATGCCATGATATCAGGTTCTGCCTGCTGAGAAATTTTTCCTGAATCAGAAATTTCTCCCTCAGACAGACCCTCCCTCACTGCCAACTCAGATTGATGTGAGGGTATAACAGATAAATCATCGTCAGCGCCTACTTGCTCATCCTCTGTATTTAAAACTGAGCAATCACGCTTTCTGGGAAATGCTGGCAGTTTGGATAAAAGAGCTGCTATAGAATTATCCATTACTGCTGTTAATTGCTGCATAGTAACAAGCATTGGCGCGCTAGATGCACTAGGTATCGCCTGCGCGGGCAAAACTGGTGTTGACACAGAAGGAGAGGATGATGAACTATCCCCACTACCTTCATTTGAAGAATCATCTTGGGCAACCTTATTAAATGTGACAGTACTGTCCTTACTTGACGCCATGGCACAATTTGCACATACATTTAAAGGGGGAACCACCTTGGCTTCCATACACACAGAACATATGCTCTCTGAAGGTACAGACATGTTAGACAGATTTAGGCAGGCTATTAATGCAATAAAAACAATTTTAAACAAAACCGTTACTGTCTCTTTAAATAATAAAAAGAGCACACTTTATTTCTGAATGTTTGAAAAACTATCAAAGAAAAATCCGATCTTTATGAAATTTACACCCCAGTGTCTTAATGCTTTGAAAGTATTGCACACCAAATTTCAAGTCTCTAAACCCTTAAATGAGCAAACCGGAGCGAATAGTTCAATTTACCGGTTTAAACACACTACAGTCCCTGCCACAGACTTTGCTGCGGCTTTTACCTTCCTTAGGGGTTATTCACCACAGAAATAAGCCTTCCTGAGTCCTTTTCTCAGCCACAGGACCCTCTCACGTGAAGCTGCATGCACTGCCTTTAGAAAGTAACTGCGCAACTGAGGCGCGAAAATGAGGCCTCCTCCCTCTGCATACCAGAGTGAAGGGGCCTTTCTGACTAGATTAGGCGTCTAAACAACTGCCAGGCGCAAATAAACGTTCCCAAAAGTGTTTCAAAGTTCACAAAACACTCCAAATGTCATAAATATGATAAAAACAAATCGATTTAGCCCACAATAGTGTCAACCAGCATAGAGCCCAATTTATAAGCCTTAATTCTGTTACTGAGTCTAAGAAAATGGCTTACCGATCCCCTAAGGGAAAACTGACAGTCTTCTAGCATTACTAGGTCTTGTTAGAAAAGAGACTGGTCATACCTGAAGCCGATAAGTTTGCAAACTGTTCCCCCCAACTGAAGTTCTCTGGTTTCAAGAGTCCTGCGTGGGAACAGCAATGGATTTTAGTTACTGGTGCTAAAATCATACTCCTCTTTTAACAGAAATCTTCATCACTTTCTGTTGTAGAATAAATAGTACAAACCGGCACTATTTTAAAATAACAAACTCTTGATAGAAGAAATAAAACTACAACTAACACCACATACTCTTTACCATCCCCGTGGAGATGCTACTTGTTCAGAGCGGCAAAGAGAATGACTGGGGGGCGGAGCCATAGGGGGGGCTATATGGACAGCTTTTGCTGCGTGCTCTCTTTGCCATTTCCTGTAGGGAATGAGAATATCCCACAAGTAAGGATGAAGCCGTGGACCGGACACACCAATGTAGGAGAAATCTGCCTCCCAGTTCTCTACCCCTGGGATATAAACCGCTGACAGATGGCAAGAGTGAGTCTCTGCCCATCGGATAATCCTGGAAACTTCTATCATCGCTAAGGAACTCCTTGTTCCCCCCTAATGATTGATATAAGCTACAGTCGTGATGTTGTCCGACTGAAATCTGATGAATCCGGCCGAAGCCAGCTTCAAACCCTGTGCTTTCAGGGAATTCCAGACTGTACGCCAGCCCAGTAGGCTGGCGTCCGTCGTCACTATAACTCACGCTGGCCTGCGGAAACACATTCCCTGGGACAGGTTATCCTGTGACAACAACCAAAGAAGAGAGTCTCTGGTCTCTAGATCCAGATTTATCTGAGGAGATAAATCTGCATAATCCTCGACAGGTGGACAAAATCTTTGATTTCCTGACCTCCGTCAGAAATATTTTCATGTCCACCGAGTCTATCAGAGTCCCTAGAAATGAAACTCTTGTGAGAGGGGAAAGAGAACTCTTTTTTACGTTCACCTTCCACCCATGAGATCTTAGAAAGGCCAACACTAAGTCCGTGTGAGACTTGGCTAGTTGGAAAGTCCCCCAAACTGGTAATGCTTTTCCAGAAAGGCAAACCTGAGGAACTGGTGATGATCTTTGTGGATAGGAATGTGTAGATACGCATCCTTTAAAGGGTTAGAAATTGTTCCCATTTGACGCTAATTAAACTATATTATTATAATTACTATTATAAATGCAATTTAATTAAACCGTTTTTTAAGACAAAATTAAGCTTTTACATACCTTATTTTTTAGCAATAAACTATCATGAAATGAGCAGTAATGACCGCCCATAAAATGAGGCATGGCTTATGTAAATCCAGCATCCGCCCCCCATCCAATGGTGAAGCGGCTGGATCCCTTCATTTCAATATTGCCTTCAGACAACATTGCATGCGCAGTCTGTAATGTACAGCTGTTCATAGCCTATTCGTCTGTATTGGAGGGGCAGCTTGAGGTTCACACAGACAAATGAGAGGAGACAGGGAATAATAAAATAACCTTAGCTGAGACTAGCTGTGTAAAACTTTGCTGCTGCTTTTGTCCCAGTTCAGCCCTGCACTAACGAGAGCAGCGTTTATACTAGAATTCTTCCCTGCCTGTGATTTAGTGCACCTTTGCTTCAAGTTCAGACTTTGAATACAGCAGCAGTGTGAAAGCTTTGTTTATTTAAACTGTCCGGCTTATCTTCCCCTCTCCCTTGCTGTGTTTGATTGATTAGAGAGGGCTCCAATTCCACATGAAAGGAAACACAGCAAGAGGGAGCGGGAGATGAGTCCGACAGTGTAAATAAACAGAGCGCTCATACTCACGCTGTAAATGTCAGAAGCACAGATGCACTTCATCACAAACAGGGAAGAATCCTAACATACACACTATTGATGCCGGCCGGTTTCTGAGATACTGTAATACAAATCTGTCGCTGCCGCTCTAGTAACTTGTGTTCACTTCCTGTCTCCTCTCAGTAGACTGCTGAAAGCGGTGCTGGAGACAGGGGGGCGAGTCTGCGCATGTGTTATAATGTAAATAGTTTAATTGCGCATGCAGGCCGCCATGATGTTTCTACCTAGGTAGAACATCGTAACATGCTGCATAATAATAAGTAGAAAATGGGTTTGGCGCAAAATTAATGTTTCAATTAAAATTTCAAGAAATGGAAAGAAAACTGTACAAAGGTCCCCAATTACAAAAGGCTTTATTATAAAAAGAAGTTTTGAATGAGTTGAAAATATTTTTTGGGTTTACTATCCCTTTAAGTCCACGGTGGTCATATATTGACCCTCCTGGATCATTGGTAAAATAGTCTGAATGGTCTCCATCTTGAAGGATGGAACTTTTAGGAATTGGTTTAGAATTTTGAGATCTAGAATTGGTCTGAAGGTTCCCTCTTTTTTGGAAACCACAAACAGATTGGAGTAGAACCTTTGCCCCTGTTCTGCTTTTGGAACTGGGCAGATCACTCCCATGGTAAAAAGGTCTTCTACACAGCGTAAGAACGCCTCTCTTTTTGTCTGGTTTACAGACAATTGAGAAAGATGGAATCTCCCCCTTGGAGGAGAATCTTTGAAATCTAGAAGATACCCCTGGGTTACAATCTCTACGGCCCAGGAGTCCTGAACGTCTCTTGCCCAGGCCTGAGCAAAGAGAAAGAGTCTGCCCCCTACTAGATCCGGTCCCGGATCGGGGGCTACCCCTTCATGCTGTCTTAGTGGTAGCAGCAGACTTCTTGGCCTGTTTACCGTTGTTCCAAGCCTGGTTAGGTCTCCAGACTGGCTTGGATTGAGCAAAGTTCCCATCTTGCTTTGCAGCAGGGGAAGAGGAAGCGAGACCACCCTTGAAGTTTCGAAAAGAACGAAAATTATTTTGTTTGGTCCTCATCTTGTTTAACTTATCCTGAGGGAGGGCATGACCCTTCCCTCCAGTGATGTCTGAAATGATTTCTTTCAATGCAGGCCCGAATAGGGTCTTACCTTTGAAAGGGATGGTCAAAAGCTTAGATTTTGATGACACATCAGCCGACCAGGACTTAAGCAATAACGCGCTACAATGGCAAAACCTGAATTCTCTGCCGCTAACTTAGCTAGATGAAAAGCGGCGTCTGTAATGAAAGAATTAGCTAGCTTAAGAGCCCTAATTCTGTTCAGAATATCATCTAGTGGGGTCTCCACCTGAAGAGCCTCTTCCAGAGCCTCAAACCAAAAGGCAGCTGCAGTGGTTACAGGAACAATGCACGCTATAGGCTGGAGAAGAAAACCCCGATGAACAAAAATTTTCTTTAGGAGACCCTCTAATTTTTTATCCAAAGGATCTTTGAAAGCACAACTGTCCTCAATAGGTATAGTTGTACGCTTAGCCAGAGTAGAAATAGCTCCCTCCACCTTAGGGACCGTCTGCCATGAGTCGCGGATGGTGTCAGATATGGGAAACATCATCTTAAAAACAGGAGGGGGAGCGAACGGAATATCTGGTCTATCCCACTCCTTAGTAACAATGTCCGAAATCCTCTTAGGGACCGGAAAAACATCAGTGTAAACAGAAACCTCTAAATATTTGTCCATTTTACACAATTTCTCTGGAACTACAATAGGGTCACAATCATCCAGAGTCGCTAAAACCTCCCTGAGCAATAAACGGAGGTATTCTAGCTTAAATTTAAATGCTGTCATATCTGAAACTGTCTGAGGGAACATTTTTCCTGAATCAGAAATCTCTCCCTCAGAGAGCAAAATCTCTCATCCCTACCTCTGAACATTGTGAGGGAGTATCGGATACGGCTACTAAAGCGTCAGAAGGCTCAGCATTCATTCTTAACCCAGAGCTACTGCGCTTCCCCTGCAACCCAGGCAGTTTAGATAAAACCTCTGTGAGGGTAGTATTCATAACTGAGGCCATATCTTGCAAGGTAAAAGAATTAGACGCACTAGAGGTACTTGGCGTCACTTGTGTGGTGGGCGTTACAGGTTGTGATACTTGGGGAGAACTAGATGGCAAAACCTGATTTCCTTCTATCTGAGAATCATCCAGTGCCAAACTCTTATAAGTCAAAATATGCTGTTTGCAATTTATAGACATATCAGTACAAGTGGGACACATTCTAAGAGGGGGTTCCACAATGGCTTCTAAACAAATTGAGCAATGAGTTTCCTCAGTGTCAGACATGTTGAACAGGCTAGTAATGAGAGAAGCAAGCTTGGAAAACACCTTATATAATGAAAAAACAACAATTTCAAAAACGGTACTGTGCCTTTAAGAGAAAAAAATGCATACACAAACTGCAAAACTACTTAAAATTACTTCATATTTTCCGAAATTTTTGCAGTAGACACACTAAGCTATAGTAAGATTGCACCACAAGCAATTTAACATTTAACCCCCAAATAAGCAAACCGGATTGACAAACTGCCAAAAACCGGTAAAAACCCGTCAGCACCTTGCCACAGCTCTGCTGTGGCGCCTATCTGCCCTTAGGGATTGATAATGTGGGGATAAAGCTTTGATTAGGCCCAAGAAGTCCTCCAGGACCCTTCGGTGCTGTAGCTTGCTGCCTGACTATAGAAAACTGCGCAATTGAGGCGCACAATTAAGCCCCGCCCACCACACTCGATGTTGCTAAGGCCCTTAGAAAAATCTACCAAGAGTTTTTCCAGCCATGTGGGTTATCAAAACCCCAAAAAAGCCAAGTGTACCCTCAATATAGATGTCCCTTTAAATAATAAAAAACGTTACTCCCAGAACACAAACGTTTTGGTTATATATCATTCAAACTGAGTGCCCATAAGTTAAGCCCTTTATGCAAGCAAGTAAAGCCCCTTCAAAGACTAGGATTACTGCTTACCCTTACCCTTATGGGGATACTGTCAGCCTTTCTGAGTTATCACAGTCTATACAGAAAAAAATCACTGAACATACCTCATTGCTGTATAGCAAGAAACCGTTCCTCACATTGAAGTTTTCCTGTACTCCTCAGTTTCTGTGGGAACAGCAGTGGACCTTAGTTACAAATGCTAAGATCATCATCCTCTAGGCAGAAATCTTCATCCATCTCCTGCCTGAGAGTAAATAGTACACACCGGTACCATTTAAAAATAACAAACTCTTGCTTGAAGATAAAATAAAAACGAACAGTTTATCACCTCTTTCACTTTACCCTTCCTGCTTAGAGCCGGCAAAGAGAATGACTGGGGGTTGGAGTTAAGGGGGGAGCTATATAGACAGCTCTGCTGTGGTGCTCTCTTTGCCACTTCCTGTTAGGAAGGATAATATCCCACAAGTAAGGATGAAACCGTGGACTCGGTACATCTTGCAAAAGAAAAGGAAAAAACATAATTTATGTAAGAACTTACCTGATAAATTCATTTCTTTCATATTAGCAAGAGTCCATGAGCTAGTGACGTATGGGATATACATTCCTACCAGAAGGGGCAAAGTTTCCCAAACCTCAAAATGCCTATAAATACACCCCTCACCACACCCACAAATCAGTTTAACGAATAGCCAAGAAGTGGGGTGATAAGAAAAAAGTGCGAAAGCATAAAAAATAAGGAATTGGAATAATTGTGCTTTATACAAAAAAAACATAACCACCACAAAAAAAGGGTGGGCCTCATGGACTCTTGCTAATATGAAAGAAATGAATTTATCAGGTAAGTTCTTACATAAATTATGTTTTCTTTCATGTAATTAGCAAGAGTCCATGAGCTAGTGACGTATGGGATAATGACTACCCAAGATGTGGATCTTTCCACGCAAGAGTCACTAGAGAGGTAGGGATAAAATAAAGACAGCCAATTCCTGCTGAAAATAATCCACACCCAAAATAAAGTTTAAATGAAAACATAAGCAGAAGATTCAAACTGAAACAGCTGCCTGAAGTACTTTTCTACCAAAAACTGCTTCAGAAGAAGAAAACACATCAAAATGGTAGAATTTAGTAAAAGTATGCAAAGAAGACCAAGTTGCTGCTTTGCAAATCTGATCAACCGAAGCTTCATTCTTAAACGCCCAGGAAGTAGAAACTGACCTAGTCGAATGAGCTGTAATCCTCTGAGGCGGAGTTTTACCCGACTCAACATAGGCATGATGAATTAAAGATTTCAACCAAGATGCCAAAGAAATGGCAGAAGCTTTCTGGCCTTTTCTAGAACCGGAAAAGATGACAAATAGACTAGAAGTCTTTCGGAAATTCTTAGTAGCTTCAACATAATATTTCAAAGCTCTAACAACATCCAAAGAATGCAATGATTTCTCCTTAGAATTCTTAGGATTAGGGCATAATGAAGGAACTACAATTTCTCTACTAATGTTATTGGAATTCACAACCTTAGGTAAAAATTCAAAAGAAGTTCGCAACACTGCCTTATCCTGATGAAAAATCAGAAAAGGAGACTCACAAGAAAGAGCAGATAATTCAGAGACTCTTCTAGCAGAAGAGATGGCCAAAAGGAACAAAACTTTCCAAGAAAGTAATTTAATGTCCAATGAATGCATAGGTTCAGACGGAGGAGCTTGAAGAGCCCCCAGAACGAAATTCAAACTCCAAGGAGGAGAAATTGACTTAATGACAGGTTTTATACGAACCAAGGCTTGTACAAAACAATGAATATCAGGAAGATTAGCAATCTTTCTGTGAAAAAGAACAGAAAGAGCAGAGATTTGACCTTTCAAGGAACTTGCGGACAAACCTTTATCTAAACCATCCTGAAGAAACTGTAAAATTCTCGGAATTCTAAAAGAATGCCAGGAAAAATGATGAGAAAGACACCAAGAAATATAAGTCTTCCAGACTCTATAATATATCTCTCTAGATACAGATTTACGAGCCTGTAACATAGTATTAATCACAGAGTCAGAGAAACCTCTTTGACCAAGAATCAAGCGTTCAATCTCCATACCTTTAAATTTAAGGATTTGAGATCCTGATGGAAAAAAGGACCTTGCGACAGAAGGTCTGGTCTTAACGGAAGAGTCCACGGTTGGCAAGAGGCCATCCGGACAAGATCCGCATACCAAAACCTGTGAAGCCATGCTGGAGCTACCAGCAGAACAAACTAGCATTCCTTCAGAATCTTGGAGATTACTCTTGGAAGAAGAACTAGAGGCGGAAAGATATAGGCAGGATGATACTTCCAAGGAAGTGATAATGCATCCACTGCCTCCGCCTGAGGATCCCGGGATCTGGACAGATACCTGGGAAGTTTCTTGTTTAGATGAGAAGCCATCAGATCTATTTCTGGAAGTTCCCACATTTGAACAATCTGAAGAAATACCTCTGGGTGAAGAGACCATTCGCCCGGATGCAACGTTTGGCGACTGAGATAATCCGCTTCCCAATTGTCTATTCCTGGAATATGAACCGCAGAGATTAGACAGGAGCTGGATTCCGCCCAAACCAGAATTCGAGATACTTCTTTCATAGCCAGAGGACTGTGAGTCCCTCCTTGATGATTGATGTATGCCACAGTTGTGACATTGTCTGTCTGAAAACAAATGAACGATTCTCTCTTCAGAAGAGGCCAAGACTGAAGAGCTCTGAAAATTGCACGGAGTTCCAAAATATTGATTGGTAATCTCACCTCCTGAGATTCCCAAACCCCTTGTGCTGTCAGAGACCCCCACACAGCTCCCCAACCTGTAAGACTTGCATCTGTTGAAATTACAGTCCAGGTCGGAAGAACAAAAGAAGCCCCCTGAACTAAACGATGGTGATCTGTCCACCACGTCAGAGAGTGTCGTACAATCGGTTTTAAAGATATTGAGATATCTTTGTGTAATCCCTGCACCATTGGTTCAGCATACAGAGCTGAAGAGGTCGCATGTGAAAACGAGCAAAGGGGATTGCGTCCGATGCAGCAGTCATAAGACCTAGAATTTCCATGCATAAGGCTACCGAAGGGAATGATTGTGACTGAAGGTTTCGACAAGCTGAAATCAATTTTAGACGTCTCTTGTCTGTCAAAGACAGAGTCATGGACACTGAATCTATCTGGAAACCCAAAAAGGTTACCCTTGTCTGAGGAATCAATGAACTTTTTAGTGAATTGATCCTCCAACCATGATTTTGAAGAAACAACAAAAGTCGATTTGTATGAGATTCTGCTAAATGTGAAGACTGAGCAAGTACCAAGTGTAAGATTTTAATGAGTATATAAATGGTGTCCATATTGTTACAGAGAAGGTTAGTGTGTGCTTATGACTATTTTAACCTCAGCCATGGTATAATGCTGACCTGGTCAGTGAGCAAGCATATAACATATATGGATATGGGAGTGGCAAGTATTGCAAAGGGCTTCAAATAACTCACAATACCTAGTTTGGAACATGGCCAAAAGTGTATTGTCAGCAGTTTTAAAGTGTATAAGAATCAGGGAGAAATAATGGTAGACAGAGTTCATCTTTGGAAAGGAAAACATCAATGATACATGCTATAGCCGGGACTCCCACAGGAAACAAACGGGGTAATATTCATTTATGTATTATTTCTCTGTTAAATTGTTTTTATGTGTTTAACCTTGTAAACAGTAACATGTAATCTTGTTATTTATCTGTTCTTTAATAAATGTGTGATGGTTTAAATAGTTGAAGGTAGTATGGTTGTCTGTTTCTGGAGGGTTTCAAAGATATACAGTACGGTATATGAAATTCGTTTGTACAGGGCCGATTATTAATATATTTATATATTAATTTTTAGACGTGAATGGTTTTTAACATAAGATCCTTTGGTTATTTAAGAGTAATATCTTACATTTTGGCGGCAGCAGGTAGGAGATTTGTTAAGATTCGTGTTCACAACAGATAGCTTTATTTTTAGGTTTTGTTAAAGAGAGATAGATTACTTGTGCTGAAGAAGTAGCTAGCATTCTTTAGATGAGTAATTGTTTGTAACATTCACAAGGTTAAAAGGTTATTGAGCTGTATTTGGGAAAAATCGCTTCAGTTAAAAAACAGAATGAAATTTTAAACTATAGTGAAGGAGTTTTTAATCCATGGTCTAATGTGCAAGAGTATGTTAATAAATCTATTGACAATAAGATATTTTCCAAGTCTGAGGGAAAGAAAGCATTAATGTTTAGTGCATACAAAAACAGAATTTATGTTTACCTGATAAATTACTTTCTCCAACGGTGTGTCCGGTCCACGGCGTCATCCTTACTTGTGGGATATTCTCTTCCCCAACAGGAAATGGCAAAGAGCCCAGCAAAGCTGGTCACATGATCCCTCCTAGGCTCCGCCTACCCCAGTCATTCGACCGACGTTAAGGAGGAATATTTGCATAGGAGAAACCATATGGTACCGTGGTGACTGTAGTTAAAGAAAATAAATTATCAGACCTGATTAAAAAAACCAGGGCGGGCCGTGGACCGGACACACCGTTGGAGAAAGTAATTTATCAGGTAAACATAAATTCTGTTTTCTCCAACATAGGTGTGTCCGGTCCACGGCGTCATCCTTACTTGTGGGAACCAATACCAAAGCTTTAGGACACGGATGAAGGGAGGGAGCAAATCAGGTCACCTAAATGGAAGGCACCACGGTTTGCAAAACCTTTCTCCCAAAAATAGCCTCAGAAGAAGCAAAAGTATCAAACTTGTAAAATTTGGTAAAAGTGTGCAGTGAAGACCAAGTCGCTGCCCTACATATCTGATCAACAGAAGCCTCGTTCTTGAAGGCCCATGTGGAAGCCACAGCCCTAGTGGAATGAGCTGTGATTCTTTCGGGAGGCTGCCGTCCGGCAGTCTCGTAAGCCAATCTGATGATGCTTTTAATCCAAAAAGAGAGAGAGGTAGAAGTTGCTTTTTGACCTCTCCTTTTACCGGAATAAACAACAAACAAGGAAGATGTTTGTCTAAAATCCTTTGTAGCATCTAAATAGAATTTTAGAGCGCGAACAACATCCAAATTGTGCAACAAACGTTCCTTCTTTGAAACTGGTTTCGGACACAGAGAAGGTACGATAATCTCCTGGTTAATGTTTTTGTTAGAAACAACTTTTGGAAGAAAACCAGGTTTAGTACGTAAAACCACCTTATCTGCATGGAACACCAGATAAGGAGGAGAACACTGCAGAGCAGATAATTCTGAAACTCTTCTAGCAGAAGAAATTGCAACTAAAAACAAAACTTTCCAAGATAATAACTTAATATCAACGGAATGTAAGGGTTCAAACGGAACCCCCTGAAGAACTGAAAGAACTAAATTGAGACTCCAAGGAGGAGTCAAAGGTTTGTAAACAGGCTTAATTCTAACCAGAGCCTGAACAAAGGCTTGAACATCTGGCACAGCTGCCAGCTTTTTGTGAAGTAACACAGACAAGGCAGAAATCTGTCCCTTCAGGGAACTTGCAGATAATCCTTTTTCCAATCCTTCTTGTTTAAGGAAGGATAGAATCTTAGGAATCTTAACCTTATCCCAAGGGAATCCTTTAGATTCACACCAACAGATATATTTTTTCCAAATTTTGTGGTAAATCTTTCTAGTTACAGGCTTTCTGGCCTGAACAAGAGTATCGATAACAGAATCTGAGAACCCTCGCTTCGATAAGATCAAGCGTTCAATCTCCAAGCAGTCAGCTGGAGTGAAACCAGGTTCGGATGTTCGAACGGACCCTGAACAAGAAGGTCTCGTCTCAAGGTAGCTTCCAAGGTGGAGCCGATGACATATTCACCAGATCTGCATACCAAGTCCTGCGTGGCCACGCAGGAGCTATCAAGATCACCGACGCCCTCTCCTGATTGATCCTGGCTACCAGCCTGGGGATGAGAGGAAACGGCGGGAACACATAAGCTAGTTTGAAGGTCCAAGGTGCTACTAGTGCATCCACTAGAGCCGCCTTGGGATCCCTGGATCTGGACCCGTAGCAAGGAACTTTGAAGTTCTGACGAGAGGCCATCAGATCCATGTCTGGAATGCCCCACAGCTGAGTGACTTGGGCAAAGATTTCCGGATGGAGTTCCCACTCCCCCGGATGCAATGTCTGACGACTCAGAAAATCCGCTTCCCAATTTTCCACTCCTGGGATGTGGATAGCGGACAGGTGGCAGGAGTGAGACTCCGCCCATAGAATGATTTTGGTCACTTCTTCCATCGCTAGGGAACTCCTTGTTCCCCCCTGATGGTTGATGTACGCAACAGTTGTCATGTTGTCTGATTGAAACCGTATGAACTTGGCCCTCGCTAGCTGAGGCCAAGCCTTGAGAGCATTGAATATCGCTCTCAGTTCCAGAATATTTATCGGTAGAAGAGATTCTTCCCGAGACCAAAGACCCTGAGCTTTCAGGGATCCCCAGACCGCGCCCCAGCCCATCAGACTGGCGTCGGTCGTGACAATGACCCACTCTGGTCTGCGGAATGTCATCCCTTGTGACAGGTTGTCCAGGGACAGCCACCAACGGAGTGAGTCTCTGGTCCTCTGATTTACTTGTATCTTCGGAGACAAGTCTGTATAATCCCCATTCCACTGACTGAGCATGCACAGTTGTAATGGTCTTAGATGAATGCGCGCAAAAGGAACTATGTCCATTGCCGCTACCATCAACCCGATCACTTCCATGCACTGAGCTATGGAAGGAAGAGGAACGGAATGAAGTATCCGACAAGAGTCTAGAAGCTTTGTTTTTCTGGCCTCTGTCAGAAATATCCTCATTTCTAAGGAGTCTATTATTGTTCCCAAGAAGGGAACCCTTGTTGACGGAGATAGAGAACTCTTTTCCACGTTCACTTTCCATCCGTGAGATCTGAGAAAGGCCAGGACTATGTCCGTGTGAGCCTTTGCTTGAGGAAGGGACGACGCTTGAATCAGAATGTCGTCCAAGTAAGGTACTACAGCAATGCCCCTTGGTCTTAGCACAGCTAGAAGGGACCCTAGTACCTTTGTGAAAATCCTTGGAGCAGTGGCTAATCCGAAAGGAAGCGCCACGAACTGGTAATGCTTGTCCAGGAATGCGAACCTTAGGAACCGATGATGTTCCTTGTGGATAGGAATATGTAGATACGCATCCTTTAAATCCACCGTGGTCATGAATTGACCTTCCTGGATGGAAGGAAGAATAGTTCGAATGGTTTCCATCTTGAACGATGGAACCTTGAGAAACTTGTTTAAGATCTTGAGATCTAAGATTGGTCTGAACGTTCCCTCTTTTTTGGGAACTATGAACAGATTGGAGTAGAACCCCATCCCTTGTTCTCTTAATGGAACAGGATGAATCACTCCCATTTTTAACAGGTCTTCTACACAATGTAAGAATGCCTGTCTTTTTATGTGGTCTGAAGACAACTGAGACCTGTGGAACCTCCCCTTGGGGGAAGCCCCTTGAATTCCAGAAGATAACCTTGGGAGACTATTTCTAGCGCCCAAGGATCCAGAACATCTCTTGCCCAAGCCTGAGCGAAGAGAGAGAGTCTGCCCCCCACCAGATCCGGTCCCGGATCGGGGGCCAACATTTCATGCTGTCTTGGTAGCAGTGGCAGGTTTCTTGGCCTGCTTTCCCTTGTTCCAGCCTTGCATTGGTCTCCAAGCTGGCTTGGCTTGAGAAGTATTACCCTCTTGCTTAGAGGACGTAGCACTTTGGGCTGGTCCGTTTCTACGAAAGGGACGAAAATTAGGTTTATTTTTTGCCTTGAAAGGCCGATCCTGAGGAAGGGCGTGGCCCTTACCCCCAGTGATATCAGAGATAATCTCTTTCAAGTCAGGGCCAAACAGCGTTTTCCCCTTGAAAGGAATGTTAAGTAGCTTGTTCTTGGAAGACGCATCAGCCGACCAAGATTTCAACCAAAGCGCTCTGCGCGCCACAATAGCAAACCCAGAATTCTTAGCCGCTAACCTAGCCAATTGCAAAGTGGCGTCTAGGGTAAAAGAATTAGCCAATTTGAGAGCATTGATTCTGTCCATAATCTCCTCATAAGGAGGAGAATCACTATCGACCGCCTTTATCAGCTCATCGAACCAGAAACATGCGGCTGTAGCGACAGGGACAACGCATGAAATTGGTTGTAGGAGGTAACCCTGCTGAACAAACATCTTTTTAAGCAAACCTTCTAATTTTTTATCCATAGGATCTTTGAAAGCACAACTATCCTCTATGGGTATAGTGGTGCGTTTGTTTAAAGTGGAAACCGCTCCCTCGACCTTGGGGACTGTCTGCCATAAGTCCTTTCTGGGGTCGACCATAGGAAACAATTTTTTAAATATGGGGGGAGGGACGAAAGGAATACCGGGCCTTTCCCATTCTTTATTAACAATGTCCGCCACCCGCTTGGGTATAGGAAAAGCTTCTGGGAGCCCCGGCACCTCTAGGAACTTGTCCATTTTACATAGTTTCTCTGGGATGACCAACTTGTCACAATCATCCAGAGTGGATAATACCTCCTTAAGCAGAATGCGGAGATGTTCCAACTTAAATTTAAATGTAATCACATCAGGTTCAGCTTGTTGAGAAATGTTCCCTGAATCAGTAATTTCTCCCTCAGACAAAACCTCCCTGGCCCCATCAGACTGGGTTAGGGGCCCTTCAGAAACATTATTATCAGCGTCGTCATGCTCTTCAGTATCTAAAACAGAGCAGTCGCGCTTACGCTGATAAGTGTTCATTTTGGCTAAAATGTTTTTGACAGAATTATCCATTACAGCCGTTAATTGTTGCATAGTAAGGAGTATTGGCGCGCTAGATGTACTAGGGGCCTCCTGAGTGGGCAAGACTCGTGTAGACGAAGGAGGGAATGATGCAGTACCATGCTTACTCCCCTCACTTGAGGAATCATCTTGGGCATCATTGTCATTGTCACATAAATCACATTTATTTAAATGAATAGGAATTCTGGCTTCCCCACATTCAGAACACAGTCTATCTGGTAGTTCAGACATGTTAAACAGGCATAAACTTGATAACAAAGTACAAAAAACGTTTTAAAATAAAACCGTTACTGTCACTTTAAATTTTAAACTGAACACACTTTATTACTGCAATTGCGAAAAAACATGAAGGAATTGTTCAAAATTCACCAAATTTTCACCACAGTGTCTTAAAGCCTTAAAAGTATTGCACACCAAATTTGGAAGCTTTAACCCTTAAAATAACGGAACCGGAGCCGTTTTGAACTTTAACCCCTTTACAGTCCCTGGTATCTGCTTTGCTGAGACCCAACCAAGCCCAAAGGGGAATACGATACCAAATGACGCCTTCAGAAAGTCTTTTCTAAGTATCAGAGCTCCTCTCACATGCGACTGCATGCCATGCCTCTCAAAAACAAGTGCGCAACACCGGCGCGAAAATGAGGCTCTGCCTATGCTTTGGGAAAGCCCCTAAAGAATAAGGTGTCTAAAACAGTGCCTGCCGATATTATTATATCAAAATACCCAAATAAAATGATTCCTCAAGGCTAAATATGTGTTAATAATGAATCGATTTAGCCCAGAAAAAGTCTACAGTCTTAATAAGCCCTTGTGAAGCCCTTATTTACGATCGTAATAAACATGGCTTACCGGATCCCATAGGGAAAATGACAGCTTCCAGCATTACATCGTCTTGTTAGAATGTGTCATACCTCAAGCAGCAAGAGACTGCTCACTGTTCCCCCAACTGAAGTTAATTGCTCTCAACAGTCCTGTGTGGAACAGCCATGGATTTTAGTGACGGTTGCTAAAATCATTTTCCTCATACAAACAGAAATCTTCATCTCTTTTCTGTTTCTGAGTAAATAGTACATACCAGCACTATTTCAAAATAACAAACTCTTGATTGAATAATAAAAACTACAGTTAAACACTAAAAAACTCTAAGCCATCTCCGTGGAGATGTTGCCTGTACAACGGCAAAGAGAATGACTGGGGTAGGCGGAGCCTAGGAGGGATCATGTGACCAGCTTTGCTGGGCTCTTTGCCATTTCCTGTTGGGGAAGAGAATATCCCACAAGTAAGGATGACGCCGTGGACCGGACACACCTATGTTGGAGAAATAGCAGAGAATTATTCTAAAGTAACTGGAGAATTGCAGGATTTACAAAGACAGTTAACCGAGGTGAAATGTCGGAATGAATCTTTAAAAAATACTTCAGCTGTTTCTTTTAGTCAGGAAACTAGAGAAGCTTTGTTGACAAATAGAGAATTGAGTGCAGAGATTGAGTCTTTACAACAAATGTTACTTGATGCTTATGGAGCAATACAAGTTTTAAAACATTCAGGGCAAGTGTGTGTACCTGAGGATCATTCTAAATGTCATGAAATTATTAATGATTTACAAATAAAACTGGGTCAAAGAAATGCATTAATCGCTGCATGCAAAATACCAGTTAATTTTGTAGAGTGTGTTGATGAAGTTGTGTGTGACAAAAAGAATGTGGAGAATGTAAAGATGACACCAATTCTAGTTAAGGAACAGTTGGATGAAGAAAGAAAGATCATTTCATGTACTAAAATTAACCAGTCTTTGTCTAGCACAGAAATTGCTACATTAAATAAAGAACTAGGACAGTTTAAATTAAGCGATGATCCCTTAGATGTTATAATTAGGTTATCACAATTTGAAAGAATACACAAAGAATTGCAAACAAATGACATATTTGATATAATTGTAACAAGTATGGATGATGCATTAAAAGTAAGCATGCCTTCAGATGTTTTTCTTAGACCAAGAGTTAAACAACAGTTAGTGCATGAGTTACTAAAAACGTTAGGAATTGATTAAATGGATGCTCATTCATCATATGAAAATTGCAAGCAGAAAAAGAATGAATCAGTGCAAGGATTTGCTGATAGACTGTTTGAAATTTATAAACTAACTTTGCCTGAAAATACTGAAGTAGATCATAACAATAAAATATATAAGCATGAGATAAACTGCAGTAATCCAGAAATTATAAAATTGTTGGATTTGACTGTGTTTTCAAGTAACACTTTTAACAAAATAATTGAATGTCTAAAAAGAGCAGAGTTGTGTAATGAAACTAACAAGGGAATAAAACAGAGAATGTCTGCAGTTGGAAAGCCATTCCCAGATAACAGAGAATGTACTAAAATCATTTATAACAAGAAAATATTGGTAAAATTGAAGTATTATCTTTGTAAAAAATGGAGACATATTAATGCCAAATTTGTACAAAGACATAATACTGTTGTAGCAACATCTGCTGAACAATTTGAAACTAGATACAAATTGGAAAATCTAAAAAAAGAACTGGAAAGAGTTAAAATTGATTCAAATTACAAATAAAATTACCAGTTCTGAAAATGGGTAAAAAGGGATAATTGCCTCCAAATCTTGTCTGGAGTGAGGTTCAGACGTAATGTATATAGTTGCCCAGTTTTTAAAGGAGTCATGAATGGGGGCTCATGATGGAATGTATTTTTAATAAATACTGGTGTGCCTATATTCATTATTTATACCTCACAAAAACCTCAATCTAATCCATTGTTCGTAGGGGGGAAAACAAATTGTGTTGCAAGTTTTTCAAGGTTCATATAAAGATGTTATAAAGCTAAAAATGATATGAATTTAATTGATAATGGTATTTTGAATTAGAAGAATATTTAGTGAATTTGTCTGATGAAATGTCAATTTTGGTTTATAAATATAATGTTTTACTTTACTATGCTAATGGTAAAATATAGTTTAATACAGATGATAAACATTATGTTATTTCTGTTTCACATTATGTTTATAGTATAAAGAAACATGACAAGTTAAGTTTACTTGTACATAAACATGCTAAGGTTACAAATATTTTGCAGCAGTTTGCACATGCATTTGCTAAACATAAATATAATTTGGGAAATTGCAAGAGGAGGAGTTTATCACAGGAAATGTACATTTAGCTATAAAAGCAATATCCATATTATTATTATTAAGGAAAGTGAGCCATATGTACAGCAAATTATATATTATTTTACTTGAACAAGGTCTATTGAGAAAATGTAAATCTGTTACTAATTTTACTATTTAGTTTGTACAGAAACCTGATGGAAATGGGCATTTAACAATTGATTAAGGTAAATTACATCCAGTGACATCTGCCTAGGCATCAAAATGTCAGAGAGGTTCCTGCTTTTTCCTTTATCCCTTCAAATACAAAGTTTTATTTAAGCTAGAGTGACAATATCATCTGAAAGAAAGACTCCAGATCAACAAAGGTGGATGTCATAAAAAGACTAAACATACCTGTGTCAATGACTGTTGGGATTGTTCCAATACCAAAGAGACTTTATTCCAAAGTTTAAAGTTTTGGCTGGACCCTTGTATGACTTACTAAAGAAAGAAAACATTTGAGAACCTAAAAAAGGATCAATACGATGGTGTTGCTTACACAGACCCCAGAAAAGTGTTTCAATTGGAAGTTACTACTTAAAAAAAAAAAAGAAAGACTTTATCTGCAATGCTATGTAAAGAGAAGGTTGGAAAACTGAAACCAGTGACCTGCATCATGACCTTTTGAAAATAACTGAAGAAAAGTATTCCTGTGTGAGGAACAGTTGTTGTCAGTATTCTGGACATAAGAACATTTTAAATAACATTATTTCAAAAAGTGTTATTGCAAAGTTCACATTTTCCTTAGAACTTAATTGGTGAAACTAGGAAACAGTATAATTTCATCTGCAAGATTTTAAAAGTGGGTGCTGATGCTAATGAAAAGAAATATAGACATTATAATAAAGGAAACAACTTTGTTGCCAGCATGTTTGCTATATAAAGGTCAACTACATAAATAGTCACTTTTCATGTTTTTTTGTTTTTTTTTTCCCCTCTCAATTCAAGTTTATATATTTTGATGCAAAGTACAGATGTTTACTGTGATGGTTCTTTTTATCATAAGGATGGTAAAGCATATACAGGTTTTTCAATAATTTTACCTGATAAAATAGATATGCATTTATGTGAGATACATTATTCTCAATATGCTAAATTGGCTAATGTTTGTTGTACATTGGAACACTAAGCAGATATGGCTATTGACATTTATAATAATAGTGCATATGTGGTTAATACAATAACAATGCTTCCTTTGTATGTATATAATGGTTTTAAGTCATATGATGAAAAACCATTGGTACATACAAATCTGTTGAAGTATATTTCATATTTGCTAAATAAATGTAAATTGCCATATACAGTAATTAAAGTAAAAAGCTCACACTAAAAGTGATGAACATAATGAACAAAATAACTTAGTTGATGCTTGTGCTAAAAAGGCTGCAAAACAAGTAAAATTATGGGAGTTCCATGAGGAACCTGAGATTTCTGCAATTACATTAAAAAAATAAAATTAAAAAGATAAAATAAAAATAAAGCAAATTTGGTGTCATTGCAAAATTCTTATATTTCTTATGTAATGTTAAAATAAAGGCATTTAGCAGGGAAACCTTTATCAATGCCAGTATCATGGGCAAATGACAAATTTATAAAATATGAAGAAAATGGAACTTTAATGTGCTTAAATAAGTAAAATATGTTGTTTGTATTTCCAGTTGTTGTATTCCTTAAAGGGACAGTAAACACCAGAATTTTGTTGTTTTAAAAGATAGATAATCTCTTAATCACCAATTTTCCAGTTTTGCATAACCAACATAGTTTTAATTATACAAGTTTACCTCTGTAATTAATTTGTATCTAAGCTTCAGAAGACTGCTCCCTTATTTCAGTTCTTTTGATAGACTTGCAGTTTAGCCAATCAGAGCTGTCTCCATTGTAAATTCATGTGCATGAGTTCAATATTATCTATATGGAACACGTGAACTAATGCCTTCTAGTGGTGAAAAACTATAAAAATGCATTTAGATTAGAGGTGAATTTCAAGGTCTAAGAAATTGGCATATGAACCTCCTAGGTTTAGCTTTCAACTAAGAACACCAAAAGAACAAAGCAAAATTGGTGATACAAGTGAATTGGAAAGTTGTTTAAAATTACATGCCCTATTTTAAACATGAAAGTTCATTTTCCCTTTAAGAATGTGTAGATTAATTTTCAAAAATGTAATTTGCTTCTTATAGGCGGACATTATTCTGCAGATAGAACATGTGACAAAAATACAGAAAAATTTGTAATGGTGGCCACCAATGAAAGATAATATTTTTTGTTTTTTTCCCAATATGTTCTAGAAATTTGCCTTGTCTGCAGTTTAATTCTTCAGTCAATATGAATCAATAATTATTAAGATTTTTACTTTTCCCCATGACAAACCTTGGTTACAAATATAAATAGATATTATTTTGTTTTGTTGGTTTTGACCTAGAATACTAGAAGAATACATGTATAGTTTAGTGGTAATAGATGTATTCACAAAATGGATTGAGGTTTTTTTCCAAAAACAAATCAAGTAGTTTTTATAGTTGCATAGGTTATTTATTTGAGCTTTTCTCTAGATGGGAATGCCATTTGTAGTAGAAAGTAATAATGAGCCTGCATTTAGTGGAAAAATATTTCAAGGAAATTAATTAATCATTGGGAATTAAGCATAAATTATATTGCTTATAAACTGTAATCATCAGGAGCAGTAGAAAGGGGTAATAAATACTATAAACAATTATAAACTACAATTTGTAGTATTAAACTTTCAACATGGGCAAAACATTACCTTTATGTTCAATGACCATAAGATCTATCCTATATTCTACTACAGGTGTCACGCCATATCAAGTAATAACTTGTAGATTGAATAAAACATTTGGAAGGACTTTACTTTCAATTGCTACATCAAATTTACAAGGGGCAATAATAAAAATTTGGATAAAAACATAAATTATGCTTACCTGATAATTTTCTTTCTATTTATGAAGAAAATGAGTATCACAGTATATTGACAATGTAAATATGTTGGTAGCTCAAAATATTGTAAGGAGTAAAGCTCAAATAAAAACATATTTTAACAAAATGTTAGATCTCTTGAATGTAATAGTTTTAGTAATGATAATGAGATTTTATTTCTAAAAAAGTCACTCATTTGTTCCTAAAATGAATTGTTCTTTTTGTATTTTGGATAAAGATAATCTTATTGTTTTATTTCTTTGAAATAACGAATAAGAAAACAAAAAACTATTTTTAAATGATATTATATTAAACAATTTTAAAAATATATGAATTAACAGATACTGCATTTGATTTTTCTTAGAAAGAATCTGAAGAAATATCAAAAAGATGACAACCTATCTTCAAGTTGGGAAAATCCATGTCCTAATGTTGTTATGACTGATTATGGAGGGTTTTGCTGGACGAAATTCTTTTGCATTTTCAGAGGACTGCATGGGTATTTTGGGTTTGACTCAGACAACTTCAAGATGGAAATCGTGATTTTGGTATCAAAATCAATGTAACTGAACTGGTTTTGGAAGATGATCAACAACATCAAAATAAACATTATGATCCTGAATGTATTAACATAGCATTGGGCAAAGGATTCAGTCTAATGTTACAAAGTTATACAGAATGGGTTAAATGTGGCAAAAAAACATCTATTTTTAAGTTTGTTTTTGCAAAATATAAAAGTCAAGGACAATGACATTATTTTGGGAACAAAAGAACGTTACAACATCCGATTGTAGGATTTTACTTTAAAAACGTTAATTGTTGTTAAATGTATAATTATTTTGTTTATGTTAATTTTGTATAAAGAGAATAGTTTATAGAGTAATGTGCTAAACCTTACCGTTACACTATAAGGTCTAGCAAAGTGGTGGACTGTAAGATTTTAATGAGTATATAAATGGTGTCCATATTGTTACAGAGAAGGTTAGTGTGTGCTTATGACTATTTTAACCTCAGCCATGGTATAATGCTGACCTGGTCAGTGAGCAAGCATATAACATATATGGATATGGGAGTGACAAGTATTGCAAAGGGCTTCAAATAACTCACAATACCTAGTTTGGAACATGGCCAAAAGTGTATTGTCAGCAGTTTTAAAGTGTATAAGAATCAGGGAGAAATAATGGTAGACAGAGTTCATCTTTGGAAAGGAAAACATCAATGATACATGCTATAGCCGGGACTCCCACAGGAAACAAACGGGGTAATATTCATTTATGTATTATTTCTCTGTTAAATTGTTTTTATGTGTTTAACCTTGTAAACAGTAACATGTAATCTTGTTATTTATCTGTTCTTTAATAAATGTGTGATGGTTTAAATAGTTGAAGGTAGTATGGTTGTCTGTTTCTGGAGGGTTTCAAAGATATACAGTACGGTATATGAAATTCGTTTGTACAGGGCCGATTATTAATATATTTATATATTAATTTTTAGACGTGAATGGTTTTTAACATAAGATCCTTTGGTTATTTAAGAGTAATATCTTACACCAAGATATCGTCCAAATAAGGAAATACCACAATACCCTGTTCTCTGATTACAGATAGAAGGGCACCGAGAACTTTTGTAAAAATCCTTGGAGCTGTTGCTAGGCCAAACGGCAGAGCCACAAACTGGTAATGCTTGTCTAGGAAAGAGAATCTCAGAAACTGATAGTGCGCTGGATGAATCGGAATATGCAGATATGCATCCTGTAAATCTATTGTAGACATATAATGCCCTTGTTGAACAAAAGGCAGGATAGTCCTTACAGTTACCATTTTGAATGTTGGTATCCTTACATAACGATTCAATATTTTTAGATCCAGAACTGGTCGGAAGGAATTATCCTTCTTTGGTACAATGAAGAGATTCGAATAAAACCCCAGCCCCTGTTCCAGAACTGGAACTGGCATAATTACTCCAGCCAACTCTAGATCTGAAACACATTTCAGAAATGCTTGAGCTTTCGCTGGGTTTACTGGGACACGGGAAAGAAAGAATCTCTTTGCAGGAGGTCTTATCTTGAAACCAATTCTGTACCCTTCTGAAATAATGTTCTGAATCCAAAGATTGTGAACAGAATTGATCCAAATTTCTTTGCTGAGCTGGAATGAGGGCCGCACCTTCATGTGGACTTAGAAGCTGGCTTTGCTTTTCTAGAAGGCTTGGATTTATTCCAGACTGGAGATGGTTTCCAAACTGAAACTGCTCCTGAGGATGAAGGATCAGGCTTTTGTTCTTTGTTGAAACGAAAGGAACGAAAACGATTATTAGCCCTGTTTTTACCCTTAGATTTTTTATCCTGTGGTAAAAAAGTTCCTTTCCCACCAGTAACAGTTGAGATAATAGAATCCAACTGAGAACCAAATAATTTATTACCCTGGAAAGAAAGGGAAAGTAGAGTCGATTTAGAAGACATATCAGCATTCCAAGTTTTAAGCCATAAAGCTCTTCTAGCTAAAATAGCTAGAGACATAAACCTGACATCAACTCTGATAATATCAAAAATGGCATCACAGATAAAATTATTAGCATGTTGAAGAAGAATAATAATGTTATGAGAATCATGATCTGTTACTTGTTGCGCTAAAGTTTCCAACCAAAAAGTTGAAGCTGCAGCAACATCAGCCAATGATATAGCAGGTCTAAGAAGATTACCTGAACACAAATAAGCTTTTCTTAGAAAGGATTCAATTTTCCTATCTAAAGGATCCTTAAAGGAAGTACCATCCGCCGTAGGAATAGTAGTACGTTTAGCAAGGGTAGAGATAGCCCCATCAACTTTAGGGATTTTGTCCCAAAACTCTAATCTGTCAGACGGTACAGGATATAATTGCTTACAACGTTTAGAAGGAGTAAATGAATTACCCAATTTATTCCATTCCCTGGAAATTACTTCAGAAATAGCACCAGGAACAGGAAAAACTTCTGGAATAACTACAGGAGATTTAAAGACCTTATCTAAACGTTTAGATTTAGTATCAAGAGGACCAGAATCCTCAATTTCTAATGCAATTAGGACTTCTTTAAGTAAAGAACGAATAAATTCCATTTTAAATAAATATGAAGATTTATCAGCATCAACCTCTGAAACAGAAGAATCATTAGAATCAGAATGATGATGTTCATTTAAAAATTCATCTGGATAAAGAGAAGTTTTAAAAGACTTTTTATGTTTACTAGAAGGAGGAATAACAGACATAGCCTTCTTAATAGATTCAGAAACAAAATCTCTTATGTTATCAGGAACACTCTGAACATTAGATGTTGATGGAACTGCAACAGGTAATGGTATTTTACTAAAGGAAATATTTTCTGCATTAACAAGTTTGTCATGACATTTAATACAAACAACAGCTGGAGGAACAGCTACCAAAAGTTTACAGCAGATACACTTAGCTTTGGTAGTTCCAGCACCAGGCAGCGATTTTCCTGAAGTATCTTCTGGCTCAGATGCAACATGAGACATCTTGCAATATGTAAGAGAAAAAACAACATATAAAGCAAAATTGATCAAATTCCTTAAATGACAGTTTCAGGAATGGGAAAAAATGCCAAAGAACAAGCTTCTAGCAACCAGAAGCAATGAAAAATGAGACTTAAATAATGTGGAGACAAAAGCGACGCCCATATTTTTTTAGCGCCAAATAAGACGCCCACATTATTTGGCGCCTAAATGCTTTTGGCGCCAAAAATGACGCCACATCCGGAACGCCGACATTTTTGGCGCAAAAGAACGTCAAAAATGACGCAACTTCCAGCGACACGTATGACGCCGGAAACAGAAAAGATTTTTTGCGCCAAAAAAGTCTGCGCCAAGAATGACGCAATAAAATGAAGCATTTTCAGCCCACAGGGAAAAAGTCAAATTTTTTAAGGTAAGAAAAAATGATTGATTCAAATGCATCATCCCAAATATGAAACGGGCTGTCTGAAAATAAGGAATGTTGAACATCCTGAGTCAAGGCAAATAAATGTTTGAATACATATATTTAGAACTTTATAAAAAAAGCGCCCAACCATAGCTTAGAGTGTCACAGAAAATAAGACTTACTTACCCCAGGACACTCGTCTACATGTTGTAGAAAGCCAAACCAGTACTGAAACGAAAATCAGCAGAGGTAATGGTATATATATAAGAGTATATCGTCGATCTGAAAAGGGAGGTAAGAGATGAATCTCTACGACCGATAACAGAGAACCTATGAAATAGACCCCGTAGAAGGAGATCATTGCATTCAAATAGGCAATACTCTCCTCACATCCCTCTGACATTCACTGCACGCTGAGAGGAAAACCGGGCTCCAACTTGTTGCGGAGCGCATATCAACGTAGAATCTAGCACAAACTTACTTCACCACCTCCATAGGAGGCAAAGTTTGTAAAACTGATTTGTGGGTGTGGTGAGGGGTGTATTTATAGGCATTTTGAGGTTTGGGAAACTTTGCCCCTCCTGGTAGGAATGTATATCCCATACGTCACTAGCTCATGGACTCTTGCTAATTACATGAAAGAAATATCTTCAGACACCAAACTTCACCTCCTCCATTGATAGAGGCAAAGAGAATGACTGGTGGTTATGGGTAAAATAAGTGACACTTAACAGCTTTGCTATGGTGCTCTTTGCCTCCTCCTGTTGGCCAGGAGTGAATATCCCACTAGTGATTGGAATGACGTCGTGGACTCTCCATGTTTTAGGAAAAAAACATTTTTCTTTTATATTAAAACCATATATTAAAAACAGCAGATTACAGAGACTAATAAACATTTTTTTCTGAAATAACATAAGCATCCCCAAATTGACACAAGAACATCAATCTTTCCTCAATGCCCCTTTACAGACTCAAGTAATTAATGCCATTAAATATGCTAAATTAGGGAAAGCAGCAGGCCCAGATTGCCTTCCTATCCAACATTATAAAATCCTCAGCACAGATATATGCCTGCCCTATCATTACTGTTCTCTGAGTTGCTATCGGGATGCTCAAAACCTGATCCTAGGTTCACAAACGCCAATATATGTCATATCAAAACCAGATA
Source organism: Bombina bombina (assembly GCF_027579735.1). Taxonomy (NCBI): domain Eukaryota; kingdom Metazoa; phylum Chordata; class Amphibia; order Anura; family Bombinatoridae; genus Bombina; species Bombina bombina. The sequence continues at coordinate 460,174,239 of NC_069499.1, forward strand.
GAGATCCCACTTCGTCCTATAGGCCGATTTCGCTGTTTAATAGCGACTATAAGCTATTCACGAAAATCTTAGCAGACAGACTAGCAGAAGCATTTCCATCTCTGATACATCTGGATCAGACAGGGGTTTGTTAGGCAGCGCTCTTCAGTAACCAACTTGAGGAAAACTTTAGCAGTTATCTCCCAATATCATCAAACACACAGCAACCCCCCTGATACCCCCTACCTTAAGCATGTCTACTCTCTGTTAATGCTGAAAAAGCGTTCGACAAGGTAAAATGAGACCAACTATATACTTCTTTAACCAATTTTGGTATAACAGGAGATTTCTTTAGTGTAAACCAACAACTCTATAATACACTGACGGCTTCCTTAATTATCACCGGTGGCCTTTCATCCCCTTTCAAGGTTGTCCGTGGTCACCACTACTATTTGACCTGGCCATCGAACCGTTAGCATGCTATATACGGCAACATTGCACAGGTCTTCAGATAAACAGGCATAATTTACATATTTCCCTGTTTGCTGATGATCTTTTACTTTATAATAGTAACCCTACCGTAAATATACCTATACTACTTGACATCATGACAAGATTTGGAAACTTTACAGGTTAGAAAATAAATGTTAATAAGTTGGAAGAAACATGGTTACAAAACACAAAAAAATCCTCACTCTGTAATACTAATCTAAAGTCACCTCGGGTTCCTTTAAATACTTAAGGTGATATATTTGCGTTGGGTTAACATGTAAGTATATGCCTAACATCCCCAAAACTATAAGCAATATACAGAGACTCCTACGGGTGTGACAAAGCCTTCCACTCTCCCTCATTTGTTGAAAATGATAGCTCTACCCAAAATCCTATATCCCTTACAAATGTTCCCTTCTTACTACACAACGAAGACCTACAAACACTCTCTGCTGCCTTTACCCCTCATTTGTATGCAATCAAAAGAAACACAGGATAAACAAGACTAAATTAGCTATGCCGTTACAGGTAGGAGGCCTTAAATTCCCGAATATTCAATGGAACAATTGTGCAACATTAGCCAAACTAGTTTTAGGTTGGCTGACCAACTCGAATTACTTCTGCCCCACTATAGAAACTAAAATTGTAACACCACTCCATTTAGCTTACCTCCCACATGCCAACTTGTCAAGCCTCCCTCAGCATATCTCCTAGAATATTCTGTTCCGAGACCCATTAAGAGCATGGATTAAATTATGTACATTATGAGGTGCTGACCGTCAGGTATCCAGACACTTACCCATACAAGGCAACCCTAAATTCATACCTGGCTACACTACGCAAGCCTTCCAAATGTGGAAATCGCATGGGCTAACGACTGTCGCGTAATTAATTAATCCAGCTACACTCCAAATTCTTCCTTTCTATAACCTCCGGGAATCCTATGCCATACCTTCCAATACAATATTTGCCTATTTTCAATGCAGACACTATGTCCAGGCTCTTCTTTCAGCCAAACTTATCACAACAGCTAACTCGAATATAGATAAACTCTGTCATATAACAAAACAGGGAACACATTCCATCACGCACATTTATAATGTGATCACCGCTCACATAGAACAACCTAACCTATAATGCAAACAATACACACTAAGTGGCAATTGAGGAAAAACATTTCCATTACCTTACAGGAGTATTTCAAGCTTTTTGCGAGTTCAAAAAGCTACACACTCTACCTATTTAAGAGAATTACACGTTAAATTAATTCACCAAGCTTACATTTTACCGAAACAAAGAGCTTAATGGGTCCCTGAAGCGTTGGACATATGTAATAAATGCTCGGCTCCATCTCCTGCACCTAATGTGTGATTGTCCTAAATTGCAAAGACTATGGGTAAAGTAACATTTTAGCTTAAAAAAATACTACACATGAGTATAACTTTAACAGCCTCTAACATTTTCTTACATGACAACCACAATGCACCACAATATAGGAAATTCTTGCACCTATTGATATTAATGACCAGGAAACTAATCCTACAATATTGGGCCTCTACTAAAGCTCCCCCTTTTAAGAAATTGGTGAATGCACTACAAGCTCAAATACTTATATAACAAGCGGATGTCCAAGGGGATTTATATAAGAGAATTAAAGAATTTTTTTATGAATGGAACCCTATCTACTATAGATTCCAACCCCTAAGATACAAAATCCTACACCTCTTTCAGGGCTCTCCATTTACTCTCACTGAGAATTTGCATGGCAAATGATGTCCTCTATCATTTCTACCAACTCAGATAAGTCACAACAGAAAACATTCCACTACCTACCTGAACACCTAGCTAAACATCTTCTCGAGTCCTTCTACTGCTAAACTGGTTGTGAAAATCTTTGGAGTCGGCGCTGCCTCCCCCAATCCCTTCCCCCTGGAGAAAAGGATTATGAGGTATGTCCTTTAAATAGTTTAATTATTTAGTTTTGTTAATTTATTTGTTAGTTATGGTTTATTCTATGTGTTGTACCTTGGAATCAAAATTGTCCTGCCCTGCAGTAGTAGGGGAGGCTGTTGTGCTCGCTAAACCTGTTATCTGACCTCATTACTACCGTACATGGCTTTCTTATGTTGTGACAATAAAGTTTACCCCCCCACCAAAAAAAACCCATATATTAAAACCAACCGTTAAGGCCAGATAAGCTGCCTGTAAAAAGGGTGAAAATGTGTTTTCAAGGGTTTATTGCTGAAGGCTGCTGAAAAGCCTGAAATTACATTGAAAATAAGCTTGAAAAGTGCTCTGACGTACTGAAATACCTCTGGTAGATTCTACCCATGCAATGTATTCGATTGGATTAGACCTCATTATCTGAGCTGAAGAGTAATGCCACTTGCTAACATAACACATTAATTACACATTTTTACCTTAGAAGTTTCTGCTTTTGCTTAGTTGTGAGGGATTTTAAAAACTCTACTTCTGGATCATCTTCCTCTGGTTCACTTACAACGTAAACCTGGAGAATAAAAGAAAGAAGTGATCTTATGAATGAATCGGTAGACAGAGTAAACAAAGAAAAAACAAAGTGATAACTGATTATTATTTTTTTATTTGTCTTGAAGATGCTGCAAGTACTTACAAGTGCAAATGCCAGCACTGATAAATGCACCTTTCACAATTGGATCACTTGCAGATCAAAAGATACCAAAAGTAAACAATAATCGTATGCTACAAAATCTCCAAATTTGCTTTGATTTCCCATTAAATAAAAAATGAAAAAGCACTCCAGCCCACATAAATCAGATCTCCTCAGACCACTGACGCCTTATGAAGTGATTTGCTCGAATAATACAGCAATTAGAAACCCACTATCCCTATCAAGAAAACCTCCTTACCAGAATATGCACACAGATGGCAAAATGATCTTGGTCTTAATTTAGATAGAAAGGAGTGGGACAGGATATTTAATTATACTCGTAGGTCCTCTTCCTCACCACAAATATTAGAGCTAAATTACAAAGTGCTCCTCAGATGGTACTTGACTCCGAGCAGCCTAAATTCAATCTTTCCAGGAGCCTCCAAGGGATGTTGGAGGGGTTGCGGTTCTTTATTGCACATATGGTGGCATTGCCCCAAGATAACTACATTTTGGCAGAATGTAGAAGCCCATTTCAGGTCTATATTAACAACCAAATTTGAGTTATCCCATAGAATAGCTTTGCTCAATGATCTTCCAAATTATCCTTGTTAACTCACTGGAAAGGGGAGGGGCAGGAGAGTATTATAAACTTAATAAAAGAACCCCTTTCACAGAAATCAAGTTTATTTGGGAAGAGTCCTTACAAACAGATTTAGGAAGGGAAGGCCTGTAGATTCACAGTCTAAGTGCCAACACAATACAGACATGCTCACATAAGGGGGATGCAGTACATAGAGTGATTTCAGAATTGCCCCCCCCTTCTTTCTTCCCCTTTCCACAGTGCATTCTCTCCTTTCCCCTCCTTACCCTTCTTTTCCCTTCCCCTCAACAAATCCCTTTCCCTACTCCGACCTTGCATCAGACTATAAAACAATGTGAACTTGAGCTAAGTTACAGTGAACTAAATAATAAACTTTGTTCTTTTTGGTTTTGAATTGTTAGAGTTTAAAAAAAAAAAAAAAATTTGTAAAAAAAAAAAAAAAAAAGGAGAAAAGAAAAACCTCTAACTTTATCTTTATCAACATCATTGTTTATACAGATTGTATCCACAGATGTATGTTATATTACATTGGCAATGTGAAATGTATCATTTGATTTCCTGAATAAATAATAAAAAAAATCTGCAAAGCGACCACTTGGTCCTTCTTTGCATACCTTTACAAAAAAGCACAAATGTCTATGTTTGGTGGCAGGTTATGTTTTATTTAAAAGGACTTTAAGTCATTTTTCTACATGCTTCAGAATGACAGCGCTGCAAAACATCTACACAGAAAAGCTAAAATTTTGTTAGTAAAATTTCTTATGTAGTATTGAAACACACCCTTTTGAACCAGGGTACCCATAATTTAATGAGATAAGACTTCATAAAAAGTAGACCCTATTTTGCAAACAAAACATAATGTAGCTACTGTAGTAGTACAGAATATACCTGTGCAAAACACATTTTACATTTGTTTACACCTGAGCCTATGCCATCACTATTGGCAGAGAGGGAAATGGAAAAGGGAAATGGAAAAAGGAAATTTATACTTACCAGATAAATTGATTTCTTCTACGATACGACGAGTCCACGGATTCATCCTTACTTGTGGGATATTATCCTCCTGCTAAAAGGAAGTGGCAAAGAGCACCACAGCAGAGCTGTATATATAGCTCCTCCCTTCCCTCCTCCCCCAGTCATTCGACCGAAGGTTTAGGAAGAGAAAGGAAAAGCTAAAGGTGCAGAGGTAACTGAAGTTGTAAAAATAAAATATAATCTGTCTTAAAATGACAGGGAGGGCCGTTTACTCGTCGTATCGTAGAAGAAATCAATTTATCAGGTAAGCATAAATATCCTTTTCTTCTACAAGATACGAGTCCATGGATTTCATCCTTACTTGTGGGATACAATACCAAAGCTACAGGACACGGATGAAACGGGAGGGACAAGACAAAGACCTAAACGGAAGGCACCACTGCTTGAAGAACCTTTCTCCCAAAAACAGCCTCAGAAGAAGCAAAAGTATCAAATTTGTAAAATTTGTAAAAAGTATGAAGGGACGACCAAGTCGCAGCCTTACAAATCTGTTCAACAGAAGCATCATTTTTAAAGGCCCACACAGCCCTAGTAGAATGAAATGTAATTCTTTCAGGAGGCTGCTATCCAGCAGTCTCATATGCCAGGCGAATTATACTCCTCAGCCAAAAAGAAAGAGAGGTAGCCGTAGCTTTCTGATCCCTACGCTTTCCAGAATAAACAATGAATAATGAAGATGATTGACGGAAATCCTTGGTTGCCTGCAAGTAAAACTTCAAGGCACGGACCACGTCCAGGTTATGTAACAGACGCTCCTTCTTAGAAGAAGGATTAGGACACAAGAAAGGAACAACAAATTCCTGATTAATATTCTTATTTGAAACAACCTTAGGAAGAAAACCAGGTTTGGTACGTAAAACCACCTTATCAGAATGAAATATGAGATAAGGCGAATCACGCTGTAACGCTGAAAGCTCAGAAACAGAAGAAAAAGCAACCAAAAACAAAACTTTCCAAGATAACAATTTAATATCTATGGAATGCATGGGTTCAAACGGAACCTCTTGAAGAACTCGAAGAACTAAATTCAAACTCCAGGAAGGACTAATAGGTCTAAATACAGGCTTAATTCTGGATAGAGCCTGACAAAAAGACTGAACATCTGGCACATCTGCCAAACGTTTGTGAAGCAAAATTGACAAAGCAGAAATCTGTCCCTTTAAGGAACTTGCTGATAACCCTTTCTCCAATCCTTCTTGGAGAAAAGACAGAATCCTGGGAATCCTAACTTTACTCCATGAGTAACCCTTGGATTCACACAAATAAAGATATTTATGCCATATCTTATGATAAATCTTTCTAGTGACAGGCTTACGAGCCTGTATCAAAGTATTGATGACCGAATCAGAGAATCCCCGCTTAGATAAAATCAAGTGTTCAATCTCCAAGCAGTCAACTGCAGAGAATTTAGCAAAAAATTTAGGAAAAAATTACCCCTGCACCTCGCCACAGGGTACTGCAAAACGACTCTACAACGATCCGGTCATCAGAACATAAGTTTAGGCCCAACCGGAGCTAATGCCTGCTGCCTTCTCAGTCAGAGTATACTGCGCGTCTGAGCGCATGAAAATAGGCCCCGCCCATCATGGACGTCGAACAAACTAATCTATATCACCGCATGGGAAGCGGTTAGAAAGGAAAGCCATGTGGTCCCCAAAAAACATCACAGTAATGCTGCAGCCATACTTATATTTGTATTTTATACACCAAATAAAAACGATAAGCTGCCTCTCCCAGTGTCCCTTTTCATAACACTTCAGCCCAGAACTATGTCAATGAAAGCAATAAGCACAGGATTTCCAGTAACACCCTTTGTGTACAGGTCTACTTCTTACCCCTTCCCTTGCAGGGAATAAAATGTCAGCCAGTTGTGATATAACAAGTATCCTCATAAATAAAAGACTGAACATACCTCAATGCTTGTAGCATGCAACTGTTCTCCACACTGAAGATTTCTCTTGCACTACCTTCAGCAACTCTGTGGGAACCAACATGGATCTTAGTTACGTCTGCTAAGATCATCAACCTCAGGGCAGAAATCTTCTTCCATATCTCCCTGAGGAAAATAGTACACACCGGTACCATTTAAAATAAAAAACTTCTTGATTGAAGAAACTAAAACTAACACCTCAGTTTACCTCTTCCTATTACTAACACAGGCAAAGAGAATGACTGGGGGTGGAGGGAAGGGAGGAGCTATATATACAGCTCTGCTGTGGTGCTCTTTGCCACTTCCTGTTAGCAGGAGGATAATATCCCACAAGTAAGGATGAAATCCGTGGACTCGTATCTTGTAGAAGAAATAAACAATAAATGTGCATTGTAAATTTTGTCAACATGCATAATTAGACATTGTGGAGTACATTGCAAGTGTAGTGCAAAAATATTAGCGCAATCGTTAGTGTGTCTATTTTTGCACTCATATTATAAAGTAATTATTGTATATCTCTTGAGCGATAGTCTAGTGAAAACTAACATCTGCATGTCGGATAGTGCAGGTGCGCTAAATCCCTAAGATAGACTTCTATGGGGAATGCAGAAAAACAGAATTTATGTTTACCTGATAAATTACTTTCTCCAACGGTGTGTCCGGTCCACGGCGTCATCCTTACTTGTGGGATATTCTCCTCCCCAACAGGAAATGGCAAAGAGCCCAGCAAAGCTGGTCACATGATCCCTCCTAGGCTCCGCCTACCCCAGTCATTCGACCGACGTTAAGGAGGAATATTTGCATAGGAGAAACCATATGATACCGTGGTGACTGTAGTTAAAGAAAATAAATTATCAGACCTGATTAAAAAAACCAGGGCGGGCCGTGGACCGGACACACCGTTGGAGAAAGTAATTTATCAGGTAAACATAAATTCTGTTTTCTCCAACATAGGTGTGTCCGGTCCACGGCGTCATCCTTACTTGTGGGAACCAATACCAAAGCTTTAGGACACGGATGAAGGGAGGGAGCAAATCAGGTCACCTAAATGGAAGGCACCACGGCTTGCAAAACCTTTCTCCCAAAAATAGCCTCAGAAGAAGCAAAAGTATCAAACTTGTAAAATTTGGTAAAAGTGTGCAGTGAAGACCAAGTCGCTGCCCTACATATCTGATCAACAGAAGCCTCGTTCTTAAAGGCCCATGTGGAAGCCACAGCCCTAGTGGAATGAGCTGTGATTCTTTCGGGAGGCTGCCGTCCGGCAGTCTCGTAAGCCAATCTGATGATGCTTTTAATCCAAAAAGAGAGAGAGGTAGAAGTTGCTTTTTGACCTCTCCTTTTACCAGAATAAACAACAAACAAGGAAGATGTTTGTCTAAAATCCTTTGTAGCATCTAAATAGAATTTTAGAGCGCGAACAACATCCAAATTGTGCAACAAACGTTCCTTCTTTGAAACTGGTTTCGGACACAGAGAAGGTACGATAATCTCCTGGTTAATGTTTTTGTTAGAAACAACTTTTGGAAGAAAACCAGGTTTAGTACGTAAAACCACCTTATCTGCATGGAACACCAGATAAGGAGGAGAACACTGCAGAGCAGATAATTCTGAAACTCTTCTAGCAGAAGAGATTGCAACTAAAAACAAAACTTTCCAAGATAATAACTTAATATCAACGGAATGTAAGGGTTCAAACGGAACCCCCTGAAGAACTGAAAGAACTAAATTGAGACTCCAAGGAGGAGTCAAAGGTTTGTAAACAGGCTTAATTCTAACCAGAGCCTGAACAAAGGCTTGAACATCTGGCACAGCTGCCAGCTTTTTGTGAAGTAACACAGACAAGGCAGAAATCTGTCCCTTCAGGGAACTTGCAGATAATCCTTTTTCCAATCCTTCTTGAAGGAAGGATAGAATCTTAGGAATCTTAACCTTGTCCCAAGGGAATCCTTTAGATTCACACCAACAGATATATTTTTTCCAAATTTTGTGGTAAATTTTTCTAGTTACAGGCTTTCTGGCCTGAACAAGAGTATCGATAACAGAATCTGAGAACCCTCGCTTCAATAAGATCAAGCGTTCAATCTCCAAGCAGTCAGCTGGAGTGAAACCAGGTTCGGATGTTCGAACGGACCCTGAACAAGAAGGTCTCGTCTCAAAGGTAGCTTCCAAGGTGGAGCCGATGACATATTCACCAGATCTGCATACCAAGTCCTGCGTGGCCACGCAGGAGCTATCAAGATCACCGACGCCCTCTCCTGATTGATCCTGGCTACCAGCCTGGGGATGAGAGGAAACGGCGGGAACACATAAGCTAGTTTGAAGGTCCAAGGTGCTACTAGTGCATCCACTAGAGCCGCCTTGGGATCCCTGGATCTGGACCCGTAGCAAGGAACTTTGAAGTTCTGACGAGAGGCCATCAGATCCATGTCTGGAATGCCCCACAGCTGAGTGACTTGGGCAAAGATTTCCGGATGGAGTTCCCACTCCCCCGGATGCAATGTCTGACGACTCAGAAAATCCGCTTCCCAATTTTCCACTCCTGGGATGTGGATAGCGGACAGGTGGCAGGAGTGAGACTCCGCCCATAGAATGATTTTGGTCACTTCTTCCATCGCTAGAGAACTCCTTGTTCCCCCCTGATGGTTGATGTACGCAACAGTTGTCATGTTGTCTGATTGAAACCGTATGAACTTGGCCCTCGCTAGCTGAGGCCAAGCCTTGAGAGTATTGAATATCGCTCTCAGTTCCAGAATATTTATCGGTAGAAGAGATTCTTCCTGAGACCAAAGACCCTGAGCTTTCAGGGCTCCCCAGACCGCGCCCCAGCCCATCAGACTGGCGTCGGTCGTGACAATGACCCACTCTGGTCTGCGGAATGTCATCCCTTGTGACAGGTTGTCCAGGGACAGCCACCAACGGAGTGAGTCTCTGGTCCTCTGATTTACTTGTATCTTCGGAGACAAGTCTGTATAATCCCCATTCCACTGACTGAGCATGCACAGTTGTAATGGTCTTAGATGAATGCGCGCAAAAGGAACTATGTCCATTGCCGCTACCATCAACCCGATCACTTCCATGCACTGAGCTATGGAAGGAAGAGGAACGGAATGAAGTATCCGACAAGAGTCTAGAAGCTTTGTTTTTCTGGCCTCTGTCAGAAATATCCTCATTTCTAAGGAGTCTATTATTGTTCCCAAGAAGGGAACCCTTGTTGACGGAGATAGAGAACTCTTTTCCACGTTCACTTTCCATCCGTGAGATCTGAGAAAGGCCAGGACGATGTCCGTGTGAGCCTTTGCTTGAGGAAGGGACGACGCTTGAATCAGAATGTCGTCCAAGTAAGGTACTACAGCAATGCCCCTTGGTCTTAGCACAGCTAGAAGGGACCCTAGTACCTTTGTGAAAATCCTTGGAGCAGTGGCTAATCCGAAAGGAAGCGCCACGAACTGGTAATGCTTGTCCAGGAATGCGAACCTTAGGAACCGATGATGTTCCTTGTGGATAGGAATATGTAGATACGCATCCTTTAAATCCACCGTGGTCATGAATTGACCTTCCTGGATGGAAGGAAGAATAGTTCGAATGGTTTCCATCTTGAACGATGGAACCTTGAGAAACTTGTTTAAGATCTTGAGATCTAAGATTGGTCTGAACGTTCCCTCTTTTTTGGGAACTATGAACAGATTGGAGTAGAACCCCATCCCTTGTTCTCTTAATGGAACAGGATGAATCACTCCCATTTTTAACAGGTCTTCTACACAATGTAAGAATGCCTGTCTTTTTATGTGGTCTAAAGACAACTGAGACCTGTGGAACCTCCCCCTTGGGGGAAGTCCCTTGAATTCCAGAAGATAACCTTGGGAGACTATTTCTAGCGCCCAAGGATCCAGAACATCTCTTGCCCAAGCCTGAGCGAAGAGAGAGAGTCTGCCCCCCACCAGATCCGGTCCCGGATCGGGGGCCAACATTTCATGCAGTCTTGGTAGCAGTGGCAGGTTTCTTGGCCTGCTTTCCCTTGTTCCAGCCTTGCATTGGTCTCCAAGCTGGCTTGGCTTGAGAAGTATTACCCTCTTGCTTAGAGGACGTAGCACCTCGGGCTGGTCCGTTTCTACGAAAGGGACGAAAATTAGGTTTATTTTTTGCCTTGAAAGGCCGATCCTGAGGAAGGGCGTGGCCCTTACCCCCAGTGATATCAGAGATAATCTCTTTCAAGTCAGGGCCAAACAGCGTTTTCCCCTTGAAAGGAATGTTAAGTAGCTTGTTCTTGGAAGACGCATCAGCCGACCAAGATTTCAACCAAAGCGCTCTGCGCGCCACAATAGCAAACCCAGAATTCTTAGCCGCTAACCTAGCCAATTGCAAAGTGGCGTCTAGGGTGAAAGAATTAGCCAATTTGAGAGCATTGATTCTGTCCATAATCTCCTCATAAGGAGGAGAATCACTATCGACCGCCTTTATCAGCTCATCGAACCAGAAACATGTGGCTGTAGCGACAGGGACAATGCATGCAATTGGTTGTAGAAGGTAACCCTGCTGAACAAACATCTTTTTAAGCAAACCTTCTAATTTTTTATCCATAGGATCTTTGAAAGCACAACTATCCTCTATGGGTATAGTGGTGCGTTTGTTTAAAGTGGAAACCGCCCCCTCGACCTTGGGGACTGTCTGCCATAAGTCCTTTCTAGGGTCGACCAAAGGAAATAATTTTTTAAATATGGGGGGAGGAACGAAAGGAATACCGGGCCTTTCCCATTCTTTATTAACCATGTCCGCCACCCGCTTGGGTATAGGAAAAGCTTCTGGGAGCCCCGGCACCTCTAGGAACTTGTCCATTTTACATAGTTTCTCTGGGATGACCAACTTGTCACAATCATCCAGAGTGGATAATACCTCCTTAAGCAGAATGCGGAGATGTTCCAACTTAAATTTAAATGCAATCACATCAGGTTCAGCCTGTTGAGAAATGTTCCCTGAATCAGTAATTTCTCCCTCAGACAAAACTTCCCTGGCCCCATCAGACTGGGTTAGGGGCCCTTCAGAGATATTAGTATCAGCGTTGCCATGCTCTTCAGTATCTAAAACAGAGCAGCCGCGCTTACGCTGACAAGTGTTCATTTGGGCTAAAATGTTTTTGACAGAATTATCCATTACAGCCGTTAATTGTTGCATAGTAAGGAGTATTGGCGCGCTAGATGTACTAGGGGCCTCCTGAGTGGGCAAGACTCGTGTAGACGAAGGAGGGAATGATGCAGTACCATGCTTACTCCCCTCACTTGAGGAATCATCTTGGGCATCATTGTCATTATCACATAAATCACATTTATTTAAATGAATAGGAATTCTGGCTTCCCCACATTCAGAACACAGTCTATCTGGTAGTTCAGACATGTTAAACAGGCATAAACTTGATAACAAAGTACAAAAACGTTTTAAAATAAAACCGTTACTGTCACTTTAAATTTTAAACTGAACACACTTTATTACTGCAATTGCGAAAAAACATGAAGGAATTGTGCAAAATTCACCAAATTTTCACCACAGTGTCTTAAAGCCTTAAAAGTATTGCACACCAAATTTGGAAGCTTTAACCCTTAAAATAACGGAACCGGAGCCGTTTTAAACTTTTACCCCTTTACAGTCCCTGGTATCTGCTTTGCTGAGACCCAACCAAGCCCAAAGGGGAATACGATACCAAATGACGCCTTCAGAAAGTCTTTTCTAAGTGTCAGAGCTCCTTTCACATGCGACTGCATGCCATGCCTCTCAAAAACAAGTGCGCCACACCGGCGCGAAAATGAGGCTCTGCTTATGCTTTGGGAAAGCCCCTAAGGTATAAGGTGTCTAATACAGTGCCTGCCGATATTATTATATCAAAATACCCAGATAAAATGATTCCTCAAGGCTAAATATGTGTTAATAATGAATCGATTTAGCCCAAAAAAAGTCTACTGTCTTAATAAGCCCTTGTGAAGCCCTTATTTACGATCGTAATAAACATGGCTTACCGGATCCCATAGGGAAAATGACAGCTTCCAGCATTACATCGTCTTGTTAGAATGTGTCATACCTCAAGCAGCAAGAGACTGCATACTGTTCCCCCAACTGAAGTTAATTGCTCTCAACAGTCCTGTGTGGAACAGCCATGGATTTTAGTTACGGTTGCTAAAATCATTTTCCTCATACAAACAGAAATCTTCATCTCTTTTCTGTTTCTGAGTAAATAGTACATACCAGCACTATTTCAAAATAACAAACTCTTGATTGAATAATAAAAACTACAGTTAAACACTAAAAAACTCTAAGCCATCTCCGTGGAGATGTTGCCTGTACAACGGCAAAGAGAATGACTGGGGTAGGCGGAGCCTAGGAGGGATCATGTGACCAGCTTTGCTGGGCTCTTTGCCATTTCCTGTTGGGGAGGAGAATATCCCACAAGTAAGGATGACGCCGTGGACCGGACACACCTATGTTGGAGAAATGTCATGTTGATATCACTCAAGCACTAAGCTGATGATGCGCCAATTCCACTTAGGTTGTGAAATCCTGTAGTTCTCTGCTACACTATTTTAATTAAAGTTAGGCATAAAACACTTCATACACACACACATATACATACATATATTTGTATGTGTGCGCAAGTGTATGTATATGTAAGATGCTTTGGATAAAATATTTAACCATCCACTTGTATAACCAGATTGTGCTTTATTCTTTGTGTGAGCATGAGACAACACACCCTGCACTATTAATTGTGCTCTACTTGTAATCTAGCCCTTTAGCTTCAATTAAACACAAAATAAATGTCAGATATGTTTTTGAAACAAAAATGAGACTGAGAATACTATGTAGGTATATTTTAAAATTGATGTGTTCTTTAAAAGGTACATGAAACAAAAAAAAATTTCTGTCATGATTTAGAAAGAGCATGCAATTTTAAACAACTTTCCAATTTACTTCTATTATATAATTTGCTTCAATCTCTTGATACCCTTAGTTGAAAAGCATATCTAAACAGGCTCAGCAGCTGCTGATTAGTGGCTGCACATACAGGTGAAACTCGAAAAATTAGAATATCGTGCAAAAGTTAATTTATTTCACTAATGCAACTTAAAAGGTGAAACTAATATATGAGATAGACTCATAGCAAGATAGTTCAAGCCGTAATTTGTCATAATTGTGATGATTATGGTTTACAGCTCATGAAAATCCCAAATCCACAATCTCAGAAAATTAGAATATTGTGAAAAGGTGCAATATTCTAGGCTCAAATGCCTAGATTTAGAGTTCTGCGTCAGCCGTCAAAACCAGCGTTAAGGGCTCCTAACACTGGTTTTTACCGCCCGCTGGTATTTAGAGTCAGTCAGGAAAGGGTCTAACGCTCACTTTCCAGCCGCGACTTTTCCATACCGCAGATCCCGTTACGCCAATTGCGTATCCTATCTTTTTAATGGGATCTTCCTAACGCCGGTATTGAGCGTTAGAACTCTAACGACAAAACTCCAGCCGCAGAAAAAAGTCAGGAATTAAGAGCTTTATGGGCTAACGCCGGTTTATAAAGCTCTTAACTACCGTGCTCTAAAGTACACTAACACCCATAAACTACCTATGTACCCCTAAACCGAGGTCCCCCCACATCTCCGCCACTATAATACATTTTTTAACCCCTAATCTGCCGACTGCACACCGCCACCACCTACATTATCCCTATGTACCCCTAGTCTGCTGCCCCTAACATCGCTGACACCTACATAATATTTGTTAACCCCTAATCTGCCCTCCCTAACATTGCCGCCACCTAACTTCAAGTATTAACCCCTAATCTGCCGACCGGACCTCGCCGCTACTCTAATAAATGTATTAACCCCTAAAGCTAAGTCTAACCCTAACAACCCCCTAAGTTTTTTTTTTTTTTGGTATTTTCTTTTTTATTGATGTATAAAAAAAGATATCAGATGCAAGAAATCGGTCAACGCTGTGAGATATATTAGCATTATTTAATCCATTCAACTTTTGAAATTGATGGGGGGGTTTTTTAAATAAAAAGTCCAAATGTTTGGTCCGATATCAATGTCTGCAGTTTTCAGGAAAAAAAAAAAAAAAAAAAGTTGTCATCAGGAGGGTAAGTTTAAGACTGTGTGTATTTTCCCCAGATATGTAACATGAAGACAGATGCAATGAAAAGAAGGCTCATCACCAACACTGGAACTGGCCCAACTTTTAGACCTGGTGAATCCTCAGTGTAGAACCTCCACATGCCTCCTGTGCCAGCTGAAGTGGTACGGCCTGCGCTCCTTGTGCTACTGCTTGCATTTTTTCTCTGTCTCACTGTTGATCCTGCAGCTCTGGGTGCAACAGCTTTACTTGGTGACCGACTAGATGCGCCAACATTAGTTGCACTTGCAGCAGGCCCGGGCATGGTGTTCAGTATAAAGTTCCTCTCTGTGCTGCTGCCTCGCTGTGATAGATCGCCAACAACCCCCTAAGTTAAATATAATTTTAATCTAACTAAATAAATTAATCCTATTTAAAGCTAAATACTTACCTGTAAAATAAACCCTAATATAGCTACAATATAACGAATAATTACATTGTAGCTATTTTAGGATTTATATTTATTTTACAGGTAACTTTGTATTTATTTTAACCAGGTACAATAGCTATTAAATAGTATAACGAATATTCCGATCAGCCAATAGAATGCGAGATCAATCTGATTGGCTGATTGGATCAGCCAATCGGATTGAACTTGAATCTGATTGGCTGATTCAATCAGATTTTTCCTACCTTAATTCCGATTGGCTGATAGAATCCTATCAGCCAATCGGAATTCGAGGGACGCCATCTTGGATGATGTCATTTAAAGGAACCTTCATTCGTTGTTAGTCCGTCGGTGAGGAAGGATGGCTCCGCGTCGGCTGCTTCAAGATGGACCCGCTCCTCTCCGGATAGAAGATAGATAGATGATGCCGCCTGGATGAAGACTTTGGACCCTCTGGAAGACTTCTTCTTGCCGGATAGGATGAAGACTTCGGACCCTCTTCTGGACGGATCGGTGATACCCGGCTGGGTGAAGACAAGGTAGGAAGATCTTCAGGGGCTTAGTGTTAGGTTTTTTAAGGGGGGTTTGGGTGGGTTAGATTAGGGGTATGTGGGTGGTGGGTTGTAATCTTGGTTTGGGGGGTATTGTATGTTTTTTTTTTTTACAGGCAAAAGAGCTTATTTCTTTGGGGCATGCCCCGCAAAAAGCCCTTTTAAGGGCTGGTAAGGTAATAGAGCTGTTAACTTTTTATTTTAGAATAGGGTAGGGCATTTTTTTATTTTGGGGGGCTTTGAGTAGGTGTAATTAGTTTAAAATTCTTGTAATCCTTTTTTATTTTTTGTAATTTAGTGTGTTTTTTTGTAATTTAGTTTAGTTGATTTAATTGTAGGTAGTTTAGTTAATTAATTTATTGATAGTGTAGTGTTATTTATTTTTAAATCTTTTTTTTTAAATCTTAGGTTAGGATTTATTTTACAGGTAATTTTGTAATTATTTTAACTAGGTAGCTATTAAATAGTAAATAACTATTTAATAGCTATTGTACCTGGTTAAAATAAATACAAAGTTGCCTGTAAAATAAATATAAATCCTAAAATAGCTACAATGTAATTATTCGTTATATTGTAGCTATATTAGGGTTTATTTTACAGGTAAGTATTTAGCTTTAAATAGGATTAATTTATTTAATAAGAGTTAATTTATTTCGTTAGATTAAAATTATATTTAATTTAGGGGGGTGTTAGGGTTAGACTTAGCTTTAGGGGTTAATACATTTATTAGAGTAGCGGCGAGGTCCGGTCGGCAAATTAGGGGTTAATACTTGAAGTTAGGTGGCGGCGATGTTAGGGAGGGCAGATTAGGGGTTAATACTATTTATTATAGGGTTTGCGAGGCGGGAGTGTGGCGGTTTAGGGGTTAATACATTTATTATAGTGGCGGCGAGGTCCGGTCGGCAGATTAGGGGTTAATAAGTGTAGGTAAGGTAGAAGCGACGTTGGGGGGGCAGATTAGGGGTTAATAAATATAATGTAGGTGTCGGCGACGTTAGGGGCAGCAGATTAGGGGTTCATAGGGATAACGTAGGTTGCGGCGGTGTCCGTAGCGGAAAATTAGGGGTTAATAATATAATGCAGGGGTCAGCGATAGCAGGGGCGGCAGATTAGGGGTTAATAAGTGTAAGGTTAGGGGTGTTTAGACTCGGGGTTCATGTTAGGGTGTTAGGTGCAGACATAGGAAACAATGGGGCCGCAAAACTCTAAATCTAGGTGAAAGTGTCCCACTCTAATCAGCTAATTAAGCCATAATACCTGCAAAGGGTTCCTGAGCCTTTAAATGGTCTCAAATTTCAAAAGACTCCAGCCACCATGATAGTTAAAAGACCTTTATTTTCTTATCCTGGGTCCCAACATACAACGTTTCAAGCCAATATGGCTCTTAGTCATGTACATCTTAATTATACAGGTTCCTGCTTTTTATACCCTCACCTGTTAATTATTCATCAACTGTTCATTAACCCATTGTATGAAAAACATGTATTGCAACTGCAATAGTGACATCTAGTGGTTGTAATATATAGTACACTTCTCTTTATTTTTGGTGTCTCTTTGCTTTTCAATAGAATGGGTGAACAGTATGTATATCATTAAAATTATAAACATAAAACCTATATACAATGTTAAAAGAGGAGCATAAAATCCAAACATTCTCAATGTCTACACAGTCTACAGAGTATATTTACATCAATCCAAATTTTATTCTTTTGCAGAATATATTTCTTTGAGAAAAAAATTATTATTCCATTTTATTTTAGTTCTTTATCTTTTTATTCTACCATTGTGTGACCTGCTATTTACCAACCATTTCATATGCCCATGGTTAATTCAAATTTGTATACAATTCTAACCCATCCATGTATGATTTTCCTTAGTAAAATAAACTCCAATCAAAGTCCTTATTAAGACCCTTGGGGATAAGGCAATCTAGTTTGTGAATCCAGAACATCTCCCTAACTTTTAGGAGATGCTCTCTGTCGCCCCCCCTCCTTGGTTTCATCACCTGGTCTATAACTAAGAATCTGAGCTGACTAATGCTATGTCCTGCAGAGAGGAAGTGAGAGGACACCGGTGCTTCCTTATTATTACACCTAATATTTGATTTGTGTTCCGTTATCCTCTCCCTTACCTCTCTGCAGGTCTCGCCAATGTAGATAAATCCACACGGACATTTAATCATGTAAATAGCATATGTTGCTCTGCATGTGAAGTGTTTATTTATTGTAAATTTCCTACCACTAGTAGGATGGTAGAAATATTTGCCTTTTATCATCGAGCTACAGTGGCTACAATTTAAACATGGATAGCAGCCATTATTACTACTACCTATTGTTGGTTGTATACTTCTCTTTCCAGGGCCAATGTCAGTGTGTGTAATCAGATCCCTAATCCTTTTGTTTCTCTTATAGGCAATCATTGGTTCTTTTTTGAAATCTTCCACCTGTGGGTTGCATTCCCTGATGATGTGCCAATGTTTTTTTAGGATACCTGCAATCTTTCCACTCAACCTATTATGCTGTGTTACAAATATCATATTGTTCCAATTTCTTTTGTCTGTTTGTTTTTGGGTCTGTCCTAGACCTTCCTCAACATTCACAAGCTGTTCGGTTACTAATTTTTCTGGGTAATTCCTAGAAATAAACTTATTGGCCATTTCTTCCAATCTCTGTTTACACTTACTATCATCTGAGACAATCCTCTTCACTCTGATGAACTGGCTCTTGGGTATTGCTCTGAACACGCTTTCTGGGTGGCAACTGCCATATTGCAACAAATTATTCTTATCGGTTTTTTTCGTGTACAGGTCAGTCCCCAAGAACCCCTTATCCTTATAAACATAAGTATCCAAGTACTCTACTCCTACTTCACTCATGTTGAGACTGAATTTCAATCCATTAACCGAACAATTCAGATCTTCTATAAATGTTAACAGGCTCGCAACGTCGCCCCCCCACACGCCAAACACATCATCGATAAATCTCCACCAGGAGATACCATATGTTTGAAAATTCATATTTGAGTATACAAAATGTTCCTCAAAACTACTCATAAATATGTTGGCGTATGTGGGGGCGACGTTGGAGCCCATTGCTGTACCCTGTTTTTGGAGATAGTAAGAGTCCATGAATAAGAAATAATTATGATACAATATGACAGTCAACAAACTTATTAAAAATTCAATCTCTTTGGCAGTATAGTTACTACTGGATTTCAATAGGTTTTCTACTGTTGCAATTCCACTAGTATGCCTAATAGAGGTATACAAACTGGAAACATCCAGTGTAAACAGTATGCATTTATCTCCAACCTGCCCCAAATCTTTAAGTTTGGATAGAAAATCATTTGTATCCCTTATATAAGAGGTTGTTTTCTGTACTAAGGGTTGTAATACTTTATCCAAAAAAACAGAAATGTTTGAGAACACAGACCCTATTCCAGCCACAATAGGGCGCCCTGGTGGTTTGTTAATAGCTTTATGGATCTTAGGGTAATACATAAATAACAGGTCTAATAGGATTTTTCTCAAGTAAATCATCCTTAAATTTCTCTGAAATAATCTCCCTCTTAACTGCTGATTGCAATATAATCTCTATTTCCTTATTGATTTGTATAGTGGGGTCCCTGGTTAGTTTTTCATATACTTGACTATCTGCTAGTTGACGTTCAATCTCCTCTATGTAGTCTGATCTATTTAGAATAACCACCGACCCACCCTTGTCCGCCTCCTTGATAATTATATCAGTGTTATCCCTTAGTGATTGTATTGCTAATTTATCTTTCTTATTTTTCTGTACCAGCTTCCTTTTTGCGTCTTTCTTTAACAAGATATTAATCTCCCTCTGAACAAGATTCATGTAAGTTGTGACACTATGTGTGCTTGTGGGTGTAAATTTACTTTTTTTGTTAATGCCAAAATCTTTAACACGTGGGATGCAGAGAGGGGGCTACCGGTACTGACGGGAGACGAGCCAAAGGAGACGGGAGACCAGCCGAGCAACTGCAGGTATGAGAGGCCGAATGACACACTAGCTAACATACCAGTATATTATGGGACTATACCGGCTGGCACCCGAGACCGATCACCCATAAGAAATACACAAGGGGGGACAGTGCACAAAATTGCATGCGATGGTGCAACGCCATCTGATTATGTCGCTCATGGTGAGACTGGCAATATAAATAATACGGACAATGTTAATAGTTGTATGCAGAAACCCCTTGATAAAAATAAGTGTGATATTGTTTGTAACAGTGACTCTCTGAACAAAGTATTGTTGGGACATTTTTCGGAATCTAACATTAATCACGGTATTTCACTAGGAGCTAGCTCACAGCTAGCATCTGATGTTTTGTATGATAATGCTTTATTTGACACTAATAATTTGGTAACGAATTTATCTAACTATGTTCTCACTAATGAGGAATTCACAGCATTAAATAAGGGTTTATCTTATTGTTTGGATGACACTTTGAATGATTTTACTGTTTTTCAGGATTTGCATAGGTTTTTTAGAAAATTAAAATTGAGAATATATTTTTCTTTACAGAAAGATGGTGGACACAAGCTCACTGAAGGGGCACAAAAAAATAAAATTAGATTTGATAATGTTAAAGATTTTGGCATTAACAAAAAAAGTAAATTTACACCCACAAGCACACATAGTGTCACAACTTACATAAATCTTGTTCAGAGGGAGATTAATATCTTGTTAAAGAAAGACGCAAAAAGGAAGCTGGTACAGAAAAATAAGAAAGATAAATTAGCAATACAATCACTAAGGGATAACACTGATATAATTATCAAGGAGGCGGACAAGGGTGGGTCGGTGGTTATTCTAAATAGATCAGACTACATAGAGGAGATTGAACGTCAACTAGCAGATAGTCAAGTATATGAAAAACTAACCAGGGACCCCACTATACAAATCAATAAGGAAATAGAGATTATATTGCAATCGGCAGTTAAGAGGGAGATTATTTCAGAGAAATTTAAGGATGATTTACTTGAGAAAAATCCTATTAGACCTGTTATTTATGTGTTACCCAAGATCCATAAAGCTATTAACAAACCACCAGGGCGCCCTATTGTGGCTGGAATAGGGTCTGTGTTCTCAAACATTTCTGTTTTTTTGGATAAAGTATTACAACCCTTAGTACAGAAAACAACCTCTTATATAAGGGATACAAATGATTTTCTATCCAAACTTAAAGATTTGGGGCAGGTTGGAGATAAATGCATACTGTTTACACTGGATGTTTCCAGTTTGTATACCTCTATTAGGCATACTAGTGGAATTGCAACAGTAGAAAACCTATTGAAATCCAGTAGTAACTATACTGCCAAAGAGATTGAATTTCTAATAAGTTTGTTGACTGTCATATTGTATCATAATTATTTCTTATTCATGGACTCTTACTATCTCCAAAAACAGGGTACAGCAATGGGCTCCAACGTCGCCCCCACATACGCCAACATATTTATGAGTAGTTTTGAGGAACATTTTGTATACTCAAATATGAATTTTCAAACATATGGTATCTCCTGGTGGAGATTTATCGATGATGTGTTTGGCGTGTGGGGGGGGCGACGTTGCGAGCCTGTTAACATTTATAGAAGATCTTAATTGTTCGGTTAATGGATTGAAATTCAGTCTCAACATGAGTGAAGTAGGAGTAGAGTACTTGGATACTTATGTTTATAAGGATAAGGGGTTCTTGGGGACTGACCTGTACACAAAAAAAAACCGATAAGAATAATTTGTTGCAATATGGCAGTTGCCACCCAGAAAGCGTGTTCAGAGCAATACCCAAGAGCCAGTTCACCAGAGTGAAGAGGATTGTCTCAGATGATAGTAAGTGTAAACAGAGATTGGAAGAAATGGCCAATAAGTTTATTTCTAGGAATTACCCAGAAAAATTAGTAACCGAACAGCTTGTGAATGTTGAGGAAGGTCTAGGACAGACCCAAAAACAAACAGACAAAAGAAATTGGAACAATATGATATTTGTAACACAGCATAATAGGTTGAGTGGAAAGATTGCAGGTATCCTAAAAAAACATTGGCACATCATCAGGGAATGCAACCCACAGGTGGAAGATTTCAAAAAAGAACCAATGATTGCCTATAAGAGAAACAAAAGGATTAGGGATCTGATTACACACACTGACATTGGCCCTGGAAAGAGAAGTATACAACCAACAATAGGTAGTAGTAATAATGGCTGCTATCCATGTTTAAATTGTAGCCACTGTAGCTCGATGATAAAAGGCAAATATTTCTACCATCCTACTAGTGGTAGGAAATTTACAATAAATAAACACTTCACATGCAGAGCAACATATGCTATTTACATGATTAAATGTCCGTGTGGATTTATCTACATTGGCGAGACCTGCAGAGAGGTAAGGGAGAGGATAACGGAACACAAATCAAATATTAGGTGTAATAATAAGGAAGCACCGGTGTCCTCTCACTTCCTCTCTGCAGGACATAGCATTAGTCAGCTCAGATTCTTAGTTATAGACCAGGTGATGAAACCAAGGAGGGGGGGCGACAGAGAGCATCTCCTAAAAGTTAGGGAGATGTTCTGGATTCACAAACTAGATTGCCTTATCCCCAAGGGTCTTAATAAGGACTTTGATTGGAGTTTATTTTACTAAGGAAAATTATACATGGATGGGTTAGAATTGTATACAAATTTGAATTAACCATGGGCATATGAAATGGTTGGTAAATAGCAGGTCACACAATGGTAGAATAAAAAGATAAAGAACTAAAATAAAATAAAATGGAATAATAATTTTTTTCTCAAAGAAATATATTCTGCAAAAGAATAAAATTTGGATTGATGTAAATATACTCTGTAGACTGTGTAGACATTGAGAATGTTTGGATTTTATGCTCCTCTTTTAACATTGTATATAGGTTTTATGTTTATAATTTTAATGATATACATACTGTTCACCCATTCTATTGAAAAGCAAAGAGACACCAAAAATAAAGAGAAGTGTACTATATATTACAACCACTAGATGTCACTATTGCAGTTGCAATACATGTTTTTCATACAATGGGTTAATGAACAGTTGATGAATAATTAACAGGCGAGGGTATAAAAAGCAGGAACCTGTATAATTAAGATGTACATGACTAAGAGCCATATTGGCTTGAAACGTTGTATGTTGGGACCCAGGATAAGAAAAACAGAATTTATGTTTACCTGATAAATTACTTTCTCCAACGGTGTGTCCGGTCCACGGCGTCATCCTTACTTGTGGGATATTCTCTTCCCCAACAGGAAATGGCAAAGAGCCCAGCAAAGCTGGTCACATGATCCCTCCTAGGCTCCGCCTACCCCAGTCATTCGACCGACGTTAAGGAGGAATATTTGCATAGGAGAAACCATATGGTACCGTGGTGACTGTAGTTAAAGAAAATAAATTATCAGACCTGATTAAAAAAACCAGGGCGGGCCGTGGACCGGACACACCGTTGGAGAAAGTAATTTATCAGGTAAACATAAATTCTGTTTTCTCCAACATAGGTGTGTCCGGTCCACGGCGTCATCCTTACTTGTGGGAACCAATACCAAAGCTTTAGGACACGGATGAAGGGAGGGAGCAAATCAGGTCACCTAAATGGAAGGCACCACGGCTTGCAAAACCTTTCTCCCAAAAATAGCCTCAGAAGAAGCAAAAGTATCAAACTTGTAAAATTTGGTAAAAGTGTGCAGTGAAGACCAAGTCGCTGCCCTACATATCTGATCAACAGAAGCCTCGTTCTTGAAGGCCCATGTGGAAGCCACAGCCCTAGTGGAATGAGCTGTGATTCTTTCGGGAGGCTGCCGTCCGGCAGTCTCGTAAGCCAATCTGATGATGCTTTTAATCCAAAAAGAGAGAGAGGTAGAAGTTGCTTTTTGACCTCTCCTTTTACCGGAATAAACAACAAACAAGGAAGATGTTTGTCTAAAATCCTTTGTAGCATCTAAATAGAATTTTAGAGCGCGAACAACATCCAAATTGTGCAACAAACGTTCCTTCTTCGAAACTGGTTTCGGACACAGAGAAGGTACGATAATCTCCTGGTTAATGTTTTTGTTAGAAACAACTTTTGGAAGAAAACCAGGTTTAGTACGTAAAACCACCTTATCTGCATGGAACACCAGATAAGGAGGAGAACACTGCAGAGCAGATAATTCTGAAACTCTTCTAGCAGAAGAAATTGCAACTAAAAACAAAACTTTCCAAGATAATAACTTAATATCAACGGAATGCAAGGGTTCAAACGGAACCCCCTGAAGAACTGAAAGAACTAAATTGAGACTCCAAGGAGGAGTCAAAGGTTTGTAAACAGGCTTAATTCTAACCAGAGCCTGAACAAAAGCTTGAACATCTGGCACAGCGGCCAGCTTTTTGTGAAGTAACACAGACAAGGCAGAAATCTGTCCCTTCAGGGAACTTGCAGATAAACCTTTTTCCAATCCTTCTTGAAGGAAGGATAGAATCCTAGGAATCTTAACCTTGTCCCAAGGGAATCCTTTAGATTCACACCAACAGATATATTTTTTCCAAATTTTGTGGTAAATCTTTCTAGTTACAGGCTTTCTGGCCTGAACAAGAGTATCGATAACAGGATCTGAGAACCCTCGCTTCGATAAGATCAAGCGTTCAATCTCCAAGCAGTCAGCTGGAGTGAAACCAGATTCGGGTGTTCGAACGGACCCTGAACAAGGTCTCGTCTCAAAGGTAGCTTCCAAGGTGGAGCCGATGACATATTCACCAGATCTGCATACCAAGTCCTGCGTGGCCACGCAGGAGCTATCAAGATCACCGACGCCCTCTCCTGATTGATCCTGGCTACCAGCCTGGGGATGAGAGGAAACGGCGGGAACACATAAGCTAGTTTGAAGGTCCAAGGTGCTACTAGTGCATCCACTAGAGCCGCCTTGGGATCCCTGGATCTGGACCCGTAGCAAGGAACTTTGAAGTTCTGACGAGAGGCCATCAGATCCATGTCTGGAATGCCCCACAGCTGAGTGACTTGGGCAAAGATTTCCGGATGGAGTTCCCACTCCCCCGGATGTAATGTCTGACGACTCAGAAAATCCGCTTCCCAATTTTCCACTCCTGGGATGTGGATAGCAGACAGGTGGCAGGAGTGAAACTCCGCCCATAGAATGATTTTGGTCACTTCTTCCATCGCCAGGGAACTCCTTGTTCCCCCCTGATGGTTGATGTACGCAACAGTTGTCATGTTGTCTGATTGAAACCGTATGAACTTGGCCCTCGCTAGCTGAGGCCAAGCCTTGAGAGCATTGAATATCGCTCTCAGTTCCAGAATATTTATCGGTAGAAGAGATTCTTCCCGAGACCAAAGACCCTGAGCTTTCAGGGATCCCCAGACCGCGCCCCAGCCCATCAGACTGGCGTCGGTCGTGACAATGACCCACTCTGGTCTGCGGAATGTCATCCCTCGTGACAGGTTGTCCAGGGACAGCCACCAACGGAGTGAGTCTCTGGTCCTCTGATTTACTTGTATCTTCGGAGACAAGTCTGTATAGTCCCCATTCCACTGACTGAGCATGCACAGTTGTAATGGTCTTAGATGAATGCGTGCAAAAGGAACTATGTCCATTGCCGCTACCATCAACCCGATCACTTCCATGCACTGAGCTATGGAAGGAAGAGGAACGGAATGAAGTATCCGACAAGAGTCTAGAAGTTTTGTTTTTCTGGCCTCTGTCAGAAAAATCCTCATTTCTAAGGAGTCTATTATGGTTCCCAAGAAGGGAACCCTTGTTGACGGAGATAGCGAACTCTTTTCCACGTTCACTTTCCATCCGTGAGATCTGAGAAAGGCCAGGACAATGTCCGTGTGAGCCTTTGCTTGAGGAAGGGACGACGCTTGAATCAGAATGTCGTCCAAGTAAGGTACTACAGCAATGCCCCTTGGTCTTAGCACAGCTAGAAGGGACCCTAGTACCTTTGTGAAAATCCTTGGAGCAGTGGCTAATCCGAAAGGAAGCGCCACGAACTGGTAATGTTTGTCCAGGAATGCGAACCTCAGGAACCGATGATGTTCCTTGTGGATAGGAATATGTAGATACGCATCCTTTAAATCCACCGTGGTCATGAATTGACCTTCCTGGATGGAAGGAAGAATTGTTCGAATGGTTTCCATCTTGAACGATGGAACCTTGAGAAACTTGTTTAAGATCTTGAGATCTAAGATTGGTCTGAACGTTCCCTCTTTCTTGGGAACTATAAACAGATTGGAGTAGAACCCCATCCCTTGTTCTCTTAATGGAACAGGATGAATCACTCCCATTTTTAACAGGTCTTCTACACAATGTAAGAATGCCTGTCTTTTTATGTGGTCTGAAGACAACTGAGACCTGTGGAACCTCCCCCTTGGGGGAAGTCCCTTGAATTCCAGGAGATAACCTTGGGAGACTATTTCTAGCGCCCAAGGATCCAGAACATCTCTTGCCCAAGCCTGAGCGAAGAGAGAGAGTCTGCCCCCCACCAGATCCGGTCCCGGATCGGGGGCCAACATTTCATGCTGTCTTGGTAGCAGTGGCAGGTTTCTTGGCCTGCTTTCCCTTGTTCCAGCCTTGCATTGGTCTCCAAGCTGGCTTGGCTTGAGAAGAATTACCCTCTTGCTTAGAGGACGTAGCACTTTGGGCTGGTCCGTTTCTACGAAAGGGACGAAAATTAGGTTTATTTTTTGCCTTGAAAGGCCGATCCTGAGGAAGGGCGTGGCCCTTACCCCCAGTGATATCAGAGATAATCTCTTTCAAGTCAGGGCCAAACAGCGTTTTCCCCTTGAAAGGAATTTTAAGTAGCTTGTTCTTGGAAGACGCATCAGCCGACCAAGATTTCAACCAAAGCGCTCTGCGCGCCACAATAGCAAACCCAGAATTCTTAGCCGCTAACCTAGCCAATTGCAAAGTGGCGTCTAGGGTGAAAGAATTAGCCAATTTGAGAGCATTGATTCTGTCCATAATCTCCTCAAAAGGAGGAGAATCACTATCGACCGCCTTTATCAGCTCATCGAACCAGAAACATGCGGCTGTAGCGACAGGGACAATGCATGAAATTGGTTGTAGAAGGTAACCCTGCTGAACAAACATCTTTTTAAGCAAACCTTCTAATTTTTTATCCATAGGATCTTTGAAAGCACAACTATCCTCTATGGGTATAGTGGTGCGTTTGTTTAAAGTGGAAACCGCTCCCTCGACCTTAGGGACTGTCTGCCATAAGTCCTTTCTGGGGTCGACCATAGGAAACAATTTTTTAAATATGGGGGGAGGGACGAAAGGAATACCGGGCCTTTCCCATTCTTTATTAACAATGTCCGCCACCCGCTTGGGTATAGGGAAAGCTTCTGGGAGCCCCGGCACCTCTAGGAACTTGTCCATTTTACATAGTTTCTCTGGGATGACCAACTTGTCACAATCATCCAGAGTGGATAATACCTCCTTAAGCAGAATGCGGAGATGTTCCAACTTAAATTTAAATGCAATCACATCAGGTTCAGCTTGTTGAGAAATGTTCCCTGAATCAGTAATTTCTCCCTCAGACAAAACCTCCCTGGCCCCATCAGACTGGGTTAGGGGCCCTTCAGAAATATTATTATCAGCGTCGTCATGCTCTTCAGTATCTAAAACAGAGCAGTCGCGCTTACGCTGATAAGTGTTCATTTTGGCTAAAATGTTTTTGACAGAATTATCCATTACAGCCGTTAATTGTTGCATAGTAAGGAGTATTGGCGCGCTAGATGTACTAGGGGCCTCCTGAGTGGGCAAGACTCGTGTAGACGAAGGAGGGAATGATGCAGTACCATGCTTACTCCCCTCACTTGAGGAATCATCTTGGGCATCATTGTCATTGTCACATAAATCACATTTATTTAAATGAATAGGAATTCTGGCTTCCCCACATTCAGAACACAGTCTATCTGGTAGTTCAGACATGTTAAACAGGCATAAACTTGATAACAAAGTACAAAAAACGTTTTAAAATAAAACCGTTACTGTCACTTTAAATTTTAAACTGAACACACTTTATTACTGCAATTGCGAAAAAACATGAAGGAATTGTTCAAAATTCACCAAATTTTCACCACAGTGTCTTAAAGCCTTAAAAGTATTGCACACCAAATTTGGAAGCTTTAACCCTTAAAATAACGGAACCGGAGCCGTTTTGAACTTTAACCCCTTTACAGTCCCTGGTATCTGCTTTGCTGAGACCCAACCAAGCCCCAAGGGGAATACGATACCAAATGACGCCTTCAGAAAGTCTTTTCTAAGTATCAGAGCTCCTCTCACATGCGACTGCATGCCATGCCTCTCAAAAACAAGTGCGCAACACCGGCGCGAAAATGAGGCTCTGCCTATGCTTTGGGAAAGCCCCTAAAGAATAAGGTGTCTAAAACAGTGCCTGCCGATATTATTATATCAAAATACCCAGATAAAATGATTCCTCAAGGCTAAATATGTGTTAATAATCAATCGATTTAGCCCAGAAAAAGTCTACAGTCTTAATAAGCCCTTTTTGAAGCCCTTAATTACGATCGTAATAAACATGGCTTACCGGATCCCATAGGGAAAATGACAGCTTCCAGCATTACATCGTCTTGTTAGAATGTGTCATACCTCAAGCAGCAAGAGACTGCTCACTGTTCCCCCAACTGAAGTTAATTGCTCTCAACAGTCCTGTGTGGAACAGCCATGGATTTTAGTGACGGTTGCTAAAATCATTTTCCTCATACAAACAGAAATCTTCATCTCTTTTCTGTTTCTGAGTAAATAGTACATACCAGCACTATTTCAAAATAACAAACTCTTGATTGAATAATAAAAACTACAGTTAAACACTAAAAAACTCTAAGCCATCTCCGTGGAGATGTTGCCTGTACAACGGCAAAGAGAATGACTGGGGTAGGCGGAGCCTAGGAGGGATCATGTGACCAGCTTTGCTGGGCTCTTTGCCATTTCCTGTTGGGGAAGAGAATATCCCACAAGTAAGGATGACGCCGTGGACCGGACACACCTATGTTGGAGAAATAAAGGTCTTTTAACTATCATGGTGGCTGGAGTCTTTTGAAATTTGTGATTGTGCTGAGGACTTGGCAAGTCTGTTGCTCCGTGCCCCACAAGAGAAGATTTAGGTGTGCTGTTTTCCACTTTTTTGAATTTCCTTTAAATGGTCTCTCAGTCTGGTTCAGTAGGAATCACATTCATGGGAAAGACTGCTGACCTGACAGTTGTGCAGAAAACCATCATTGACACCCTCCATAAGGAGGGTAAGCCTCAAAAGGTAATTGCAAAAGAAGTTGGATGTTCCCAAAGTGCTGTATCAAAGCACATTAATAAAAAGTTATGTGGAAGGGAAAAGTGTGGAAGAAAAAGGTGCACAAGCAGCAGCAAATTTTGCATCTCATTAGGAAACCAAGGACCCAGAGTATGGAGGAAGAATGGAGAGGCACACACTGCAAGATGCTTGAAGTCCAGTGTGAAGTTTCCACAGTCTGTGTTGATTTGGGGAGCCATGCCATCTGCTGGTGTTGGTCCACTGTGCTTCATTAAGTGTGGGGTCAACGCAGCCGTCTACCAGGAGATTTTGGAGCACTTCATGCTTCCTTCCGCAAACGAGCTCTATGGGGATGCTGACTTCATTTTCCAGCAGGACTTGGCACTTGCCCACACTGCCAAAAGCAGCAAAACCTGGTTAAATGACCGTGGGATTACTGTGCTCGATTGGCCAGCAAACTCGCCTGACCTGAACCCCATAGAGAATCTATGGGGCATTGCCAAGAGAAAGATGAGAGACATGAGACCGAACAATGCAGAAGAGCTGAAGGCCGCTATTGAAGCATCCTGGTCTTCCATAACACCTCAGCAGTGCCACAGGCTGATAGCTTCCATGCCACGCCGCAATGAGGCAGTAATTGCTACAAAAGGGGCCCAAACCAAGTACTGAGTACATACAGTATGCATGCTTATACTTTTCAGAGGTCCGATATTGTTCTATGTACAATCCTTGTTTTATTGATTGCATGTAATATTCAAATTTTCTGAGATTGTGGATTTGGGGTTTTCACGAGCTGTAAGCCATAATCATCACAATTATGACAAATCACGGCTTGAACTATCTTGCTTTGCATGTAATTAGTCTCTCTCATATATTAGTTTCACCTTTTAAGTTGCATTAGTGAAATAAATTAACTTTTGCACAATATTCTAATTTTTCGAGTTTCACCTGTAGATGCCTCATGTGATTGTCTTACCCATTTGCATTGCTATTTCTTCAACAAAGAATATCTAAAGAATGAAGCAAATTATATAATATAATTGATACCACAGAGAATACCTGGACAGCAATGTCTAGCAAGTTAACTCCAGACGGAGCATGAGAGGAAACGCAGGGCACTGCATGTGTTGAGTAAAAAAAAGTTGGGACGCTTGAGGAGAAGTTGCGACATATCTGGTACAGGAGACCCTTAAACAGCATCCACCCAGAATAATGATAGCTTAGGCTCAAAAAAAGCTTATCCCTATAACACAATGTTCTACAATACAAAAAAAAAAAAGATTGGTGGTTCCACCTAGAGTCGAAACACAAGCTACAATGCCTTGCAAAAGTATTCACCCCCCCCTTGGCATTTTTAGTGTTTTGTTGCCTCACAACCTGGAATTAACATGGCTTGTTTGAGGATTTGCATCACTTAATTAACAGAACATGCCCACAACTTTTAAGATTTTTTTTATTTATTTATTTATTTTTATTGTGAAGCATACAACAAATAGGACAAAATAACAGAAAAAGTCAATGTGCATAACTATTCAGCCCCCTAAAGTCAATACTTTGTAGAGCCACCTCTTGAAGCAATCACACCTCCAAGTCGCTTTGGATAAGTCTCTATGAGCTTGCCACATCTTACCACTGGGATTTTTGCCCATTCCTCCTTGCAAAACTGCTCCAGCTTCTTCAAGTTGGATGGTTTGCGCTTGTGAACAGTAATCTTTAAGGCTGACCACAGATTTTCTATTGGATTGAGGTCTGGGCTTTGACTAGGCCATTCCAACACATTTACATATTTCCCCTTAAACCACTCAAGTGTTGCTTTAGCAGTGTGTTTGGGGTCATTGTCCTGCTGGAAGGTGAACCTCCGTCCTAGCCTCAAATCACACACAGAGTTGTACCGGTTTTGCTCAAGAATATCCCTGTATTTAGCACCATCCAACTTTCCTTCAACTCTGACCAGTTTCCCAGTCCCGGCTGCTGAAATACATCCCCACAGCATGATGCTGCCAGCATCATGTTTCACTGTGGGGATGGTGTTCTTTGGGTGATTTGATGTGTTGGGTTTGTGCCATTTTGTTTTTTGCTGAAAATAATGGCTTTCTTCTGGCCACTCTGCCATAAAGCCCAACTCTATGGAGCGTACAGCTTATTGTCGGCCTATGTACAGATACTCCAGTCTCTGCTGTGGAACTCTGCAGCTCCTCCAGGGTTACCCTAGGTCTCTGTGCTGCCTCTCTAATGCCCTCCTTGCCCGGTCTGTGAGTTTTGGTGGGCGGTCGTCTCTTGGCAGGTTTGCTATTGTGCCATGTTCTTTCCATTTGGTTATGATAGATTTGATGGTCCTCCTGGATTTGGATATTTTTTTTATAACCTAACCCTGACTTGTACTTCTCAACATTGTCCCTTACTTGTTTGGAGAGTTCCTTGGTCTTCATGGCAGTGTTTGGTTAGTGGTGCCTCTTGTTTAGGTGTTGCAGCCTCTGGGGCCTTTCAAAAAAAGGTGTGTATATGTAATGACAGATCATGTGACACTTAGATTGCACACAGGTGAACATTCTTTCACTAATTATGTGACTTCTGACGGTAATTGGTTGCACCAGAGCTTTTTATGAGCTTCATAAAGGGGGTGAATACATACGCACATGCCAATTTTCTGTTTTCTATTTCAAAAAAATTGTTTTATGTATATATTTTTCTCATTTCACTTCACCAACTTAGACTTTTGTGTTCTGATCCATCACATAAAATTCAGATTAATAAAACATTGAACTTAAGGCTGCAATGTAACAAAATAGGTAACAAATCAAGGTGGGTTGAATACTTTTGCAAGGCATTGTACATGTACATATTAAATGAAATAAATAAGTAATATTTTTTTAAAAAACTGCATTTATTTCCCCTGGGAAAAAACAAAGCACAAAAACGATACTGTCTCAGCGTCCTGAAAAACCAGACAGTCCCTACACCTCAGCTATGAAGCTGAGGTGCCTACCTTCCCTGCTAGACGCAGACAAACTGTAAAACAACTGATCCGGTTTACAAGACGGAACTGCCCCAAACTGCTGTGAGATCGTAGATTCAGTTACGCATAAGCAGTGCCGCAGCTCACAAGCCATACTTTCTTTCATGTAATTAGCAAGAGTCCATGAGCTAGTGACGTATGGGATATACATTCCTACCAGGAGGGGCAAAGTTTCCCAAACCTCAAAATGCCTATAAATACACCCCTCACCACACCCACAATTCAGTTTTACAAACTTTGCCTCCGATGGAGGTGGTGAAGTAAGTTTGTGCTAGATTCTACGTTGATATGCGCTCCGCAGCAAGTTGGAGCCCGGTTTTCCTCTCAGCGTGCAGTGAATGTCAGAGGGATGTGAGGAGAGTATTGCCTATTTGAATGCAGTGATCTCCTTCTACGGGGTCTATTTCATAGGTTCTCTGTTATCGGTCGTAGAGATTCATCTCTTACCTCCCTTTTCAGATCGACGATATACTCTTATATATACCATTACCTCTGCTGATTCTCGTTTCAGTACTGGTTTGGCTTTCTACAAACATGTAGATGAGTGTCCTGGGGTAAGTAA
The DNA here is from genome assembly GCF_027579735.1 of Bombina bombina. Lineage (NCBI taxonomy): Eukaryota > Metazoa > Chordata > Amphibia > Anura > Bombinatoridae > Bombina > Bombina bombina. The sequence goes on from NC_069499.1 coordinate 460,206,894, forward strand.
ATATTATTTTCTGTGACACTCTAAGCTATGGTTGGGCACTTTGTTTATAAAGTTCTAAATATATGTATTCAAACATTTATTTGCCTTGACTCAGAATGTTCAACTTTCCTTATTTTTCAGACAGTCAGTTTCATATTTGGGATTATGCATTTAAATTATTCATTTTTTCTTACCTTCAAAAATTTGACTTTTTTCCCTGTGGGCTGTTAGGCTCGCGGGGGCTGAAAATGCTTCATTTTATTGCGTCATTCTTGGCGCGGACTTTTTTGGCGCAAAAAATTCTTTTCCGTTTCCGGCGTCATACGTGTCGCCGGAAGTTGCGTCATTTTTTGACGTTATTTTGCGCCAAAAATGTCGGCGTTCCGGATGTGGCGTCATTTTTGGCGCCAAAAGCATTTAGGCGCCAAATAATGTGGGCGTCTTATTTGGCGCTAAAAAATATGGGCGTCGCTTTTGTCTCCACATTATTTAAGTCTCATTTTTCATTGCTTCTGGTTGCTAGAAGCTTGTTCTTTGGCATTTTTTCCCATTCCTGAAACTGTCATTTAAGGAATTTGATCAATTTTGCTTTATATGTTGTTTTTTCTCTTACATATTGTAAGATGACTCACGTTGCATCTGAGTCAGAAGATACTACAGGAAAATCGCTGTCTAGTGCTGGATCTACCAAAGCTAAGTGTATCTGCTGTAAACTTTTGGTAGCTATTCCTCCGGCTGTTGTTTGTATTAATTGTCATGACAAACTTGTTAATGCAGATAATATTTCCTTTAGTAAAGTACCATTGTCTGTTGCAGTTCCTTCAACATCTAAGGTGCAGAATGTTCCTGTTAACATAAGAGATTTTGTTTCTAAATCCATCAAGAAGGCTATGTCTGTTATTTCTCCTTCTAGTAAACGTAAAAAATCTTTTAAAACTTCTCTCCCTACAGATGAATTTTTAAATGAAAATCATCATTCTGATTCTGATGACTCTTCTGGTTCAGAGGATTCTGTTTCAGAGATTGATGCTGATAAATCTTCATATTTATTTAAAATGGAATTTATTCGTTCTTTACTTAAAGAAGTATTAATTGCTTTAGAAATAGAGGATTCTGGTCCTCTTGATACTAATTCTAAACGTTTAGATAAGGTATTTAAATCTCCTGTGGTTATTCCAGAAGTTTTTCCTGTTCCTAATGCTATTTCTGCAGTAATTTCCAAAGAATGGGATAAATTGGGTAATTCATTTACTCCTTCTAAACGTTTTAAGCAATTATATCCTGTACCGTCTGACAGGTTAGAATTTTGGGACAAAATCCCTAAAGTTGATGGGGCTATTTCTACCCTTGCTAAACGTACTACCATTCCTACGTCAGATGGTACTTCGTTTAAAGATCCTTTAGATAGGAAAATTGAATCCTTTCTAAGAAAAGCTTATCTGTGTTCAGGTAATCTTCTTAGACCTGCTATATCATTGGCTGATGTTGCTGCAGCTTCAACTTTTTGGTTGGAAACTTTAGCGCAACAAGTAACAAATCATGATTCTCATGATATTATTATTCTTCTTCAGCATGCTAATAATTTTATCTGTGATGCCATTTTTGATATTATCAGAGTTGATGTCAGGTTTATGTCTCTAGCTATTTTAGCTAGAAGAGCTTTATGGCTTAAGACTTGGAATGCTGATATGGCTTCTAAATCAACTCTACTTTCCATTTCTTTCCAGGGTAACAAATTATTTGGTTCTCAGTTGGATTCTATTATCTCAACTGTTACTGGTGGGAAAGGAACTTTTTTACCACAGGATAAAAAATCTAAAGGTAAAAACAGGGCTAATAATCGTTTTCGTTCCTTTCGTTTCAACAAAGAACAAAAGCCTGATCCTTCATCCTCAGGAGCAGTTTCAGTTTGGAAACCATCTCCAGTCTGGAATAAATCCAAGCCTGCTAGAAAGGCAAAGCCTGCTTCTAAGTCCACATGAAGGTGCGGCCCTCATTCCAGCTCAGCTGGTAGGGGGCAGGTTACGTTTTTTCAAAGAAATTTGGATCAATTCTGTTCACAATCTTTGGATTCAGAACATTGTTTCAGAAGGGTACAGAATTGGTTTCAAGATGAGACCTCCTGCAAAGAGATTTTTTCTTTCCCGTGTCCCAGTAAATCCAGTGAAAGCTCAAGCATTTCTGAATTGTGTTTCAGATCTAGAGTTGGCTGGAGTAATTATGCCAGTTCCAGTTCCGGAACAGGGGATGGGGTTTTATTCAAATTTCTTCATTGTACCAAAGAAGGAGAATTCCTTCAGACCAGTTCTGGATCTAAAAATATTGAATCGTTATGTAAGGATACCAACGTTCAAGATGGTAACTGTAAGGACTATCTTGCCTTTTGTTCAGCAAGGGAATTATATGTCCACAATAGATTTACAGGATGCATATCTGCATATTCCGATTCATCCAGATCATTATCAGTTCCTGAGATTCTCTTTTCTGGACAAGCATTACCAGTTTGTGGCTCTACCGTTTGGCCTAGCTACAGCTCCAAGAATTTTTTCAAAGGTTCTCGGTGCCCTTCTGTCTGTAATCAGAGAACAGGGTATTGTGGTATTTCCTTATTTGGACGATATCTTGGTACTTGCTCAGTCTTTACATTTAGCAGAATCTCATACGAATCGACTTGTGTTGTTTCTTCAAGAGCATGGTTGGAGGATCAATTTACCAAAAAGTTCTTTGATTCCTCAGACAAGGGTAACCTTTCTGGGTTTCCAGATAGATTCAGTGTCCATGACTTTGTCTTTAACAGACAAGAGACGTCTAAAATTGATTGCAGCTTGTCGAAACCTTCAGTCACAATCATTCCCTTCGGTAGCCTTATGCATGGAAATTCTAGGTCTTATGACTGCTGCATCGGACGTGATCCCCTTTGCTCGTTTTCACATGCGACCTCTTCAGCTCTGTATGCTGAATCAATGGTGCAAGGATTACACAAAGATATCTCAATTAATATCTTTAAAACCGATTGTTCAACACTCTCTAACGTGGTGGACAGATCACCATCGTTTAATTCAGGGGGCTTCTTTTGTGCTTCCGACCTGGACTGTAATTTCAACAGATGCAAGTCTCACAGGTTGGGGAGCTGTGTGGGGATCTCTGACGGCACAAGGAGTTTGGGAATCTCAGGAGGTGAGATTACCGATCAATATTTTGGAACTCCGTGCAATTTTCAGAGCTCTTCATTTTTGGCCTCTTCTGAAGAGAGAATCGTTCATTTGTTTTCAAACAGACAATGTCACAACTGTGGCATACATCAATCATCAAGGAGGGACTCACAGTCCTCTGGCTATGAAAGAAGTATCTCGAATTTTGGTTTGGGCGGAATCCAGCTCCTGTCTAATCTCTGCGGTTCATATCCCAGGTATAGACAATTGGGAAGCGGATTATCTCAGTCGCCAAACGTTGCATCCGGGCGAATGGTCTCTTCACCCAGAGGTATTTCTTCAGATTGTTCAAATGTGGGAACTTCCAGAAATAGATCTGATGGCGTCTCATCTAAACAAGAAACTTCCCAGGTATCTGTCCAGATCCCGGGATCCTCAGGCGGAGGCAGTGGATGCATTATCACTTCCTTGGAAGTATCATCCTGCCTATATCTTTCCGCCTCTAGTTCTTCTTCCAAGAGTAATCTCCAAGATTCTGAAGGAATGCTTGTTTGTTCTGCTGGTAGCTCCGGCATGGCCTCACAGGTTTTGGTATGCGGATCTTGTCCGGATGGCCTCTTGCCAACCGTGGACTCTTCCGTTAAGACCAGACCTTCTGTCTCAAGCTCCTTTTTTCCATCAGGATCTGAAATCCTTAAATTTAAAGGTATGGAGATTGAATGCTTGATTCTTGGTCAAAGAGGTTTCTCTGACTCTGTGATTAATACTATGTTACAGGCTCGTAAATCTGTATCCAGAGAGATATATTATAGAGTCTGGAAGACTTATATTTCTTGGTGTCTTTCTCATCATTTTTCTTGGCATTCTTTTAGAATACCGAGAATATTACAGTTTCTTCAGGATGGTTTAGATAAGGGTTTGTCCGCAAGTTCCTTGAAAGGACAAATCTCTGCTCTTTCTGTTCTTTTTCACAGAAAGATTGCTATTCTTCCTGATATTCATTGTTTTGTACAAGCTTTGGTTCGTATAAAGCCTGTCATTAAGTCAATTTCTCCTCCTTGGAGTTTGAATTTGGTTCTGGGGGCTCTTCAAGCTCCTCCATTTGAACCTATGCATTCATTGGACATTAAATTACTTTCTTGGAAAGTTTTGTTCCTTTTGGCCATCTCTTCTGCCAGAAGAGTTTCTGAATTATCTGCTCTTTCTTGTGAGTCTCCTTTTCTGATTTTTCATCAGGATAAGGCGGTGTTGCGAACTTCTTTTGAATTTTTACCTAAAGGTGTGAATTCCAACAACATTAGTAGAGAAATTGTGGTTCCTTCATTATGTCCTAATCCTAAGAATTCTAAGGAGAAATCGTTGCATTCTTTGGATGTTGTTAGAGCTTTGAAATATTATGTTGAAGCTACTAAAACTTTCCGAAAGACTTCTAGTCTATTTGTTATCTTTTCCGGTTCTAGAAAAGGCCAGAAAGCTTCTGCCATTTCTTTGGCATCTTGGTTGAAATCTTTAATTCATCTTGCCTATGTTGAGTCGGGTAAAACTCCGCCTCAGAGGATTACAGCTCATTCTACTAGGTCAGTTTCTACTTCCTGGGCGTTTAGGAATGAAGCTTCGGTTGATCAGATTTGCAAAGCAGCAACTTGGTCCTCTTTGCATACTTTTACTAAATTCTGCCATTTTGATGTATTTTCTTCTTCTGAAGCAGTTTTTGGTAGAAAAGTACTTCAGGCAGCGGTTTCAGTTTGAATCTTCTGCTTATGTTTTTCATTAAACTTTATTTTGGGTGTGGATTATTTTCAGCAGGAATTGGCTGTCTTTATTTTATCCCTCCCTCTCTAGTGACTCTTGTGTGGAAAGATCCACATCTTGGGTAATCATTATCCCATACGTCACTAGCTCATGGACTCTTGCTAATTACATGAAAGAAAACATAATTTATGTAAGAACTTACCTGATAAATTCATTTCTTTCATATTAGCAAGAGTCCATGAGGCCCGCCCTTTTTTTGTGGTGGTTATGTTTTTGTATAAAGAACAATTATTCCAATTCCTTATTTTATATGCTTTCGCACTTTTTTATCACCCCACTTCTTGGCTATTCGTTAAACTGAATTGTGGGTGTGGTGTATTTATAGGCATTTTGAGGTTTGGGAAACTTTGCCCCTCCTGGTAGGAATGTATATCCCATACGTCACTAGCTCATGGACTCTTGCTAATATGAAAGAAATTAATTTATCAGGTAAGTTCTTACATAAATTATGTTATTCCAGAACACACAGGAAGAATCTGGAAGGCGCGCAAAACCAGTCTTGCCGCCTCTGAAGAAACCCGCGTCCTTGGTACTTGGCGTTCCCGGTGGCCATTAAAAACATAATAGAGCTCAACAGAGGGAAAAAACCATGTGCGCAACAAACACTGCACTAACATACCCAGTCCTTATCCGTGTATTAACCGGAGAGAAAGACAAATGCCGAGCCCATAAAAACTTATAACTAAATAATAAGCCATCCAGTCCTTGTCCGTGTGCTAAACTAGGTAAAAGGATAAATATTGAGCCCATCAAAAATTATTAATAAATAATTAATAAAGAGCTCCTCACGTCCCCAGTTCCTTCATAATCTGCCCTTAATTCTTAAAGCTAACCCCATTAGGATTAAACTGTTAAAAATAACATCCCCTGCAGATTTAACTGCTGAAGGGCCACATTTTCCCTGAGAAAAGAAAAATAAACTTGGCACTTACCTGAATATGCCTCTGTCCGGCAGAAGGACAGCTCACCTGGTTTGAGAGGGGACCCTCCCTCACATGGACCTGTGGAAAAAAGGAAAGACTGAATAAACTTACTCATGCTTCCAAGATAGGGCAGCAACAAACTGAGAGGCACAGTGGGGATTATACCCCACAAGTTCCCAAATGCTTAAAAGCCACCACTGCTCTACTGAAGAGACTGACATGGACTACGGCTAGACCCCAGAAAAGATCAGAACAAACCTGCTCTGCTTTAAAATAACAAACTTTTGATTGAATTATCAGACACCTAATTTTATCCCTCCTTGCAACTGATACAAGCAAAGAGAATGACTGGGGGTTGTGGGTAAGGGAGTGGTATTTAACAGCTTTGCTGTGGTGCTCTTTGCCTCCTCCTGCTGGTCAGGAGTGATATTCCCAAAAGTAATTATGATGATCCGTGGACTCACTGTGTCATTAGAAAGAAACTGTTAAGTATCACTCCCTTACCCACAACTCCCAGTCATTTGACCGAAAGGAAATGGAGAAAAGAGAGAAACACAAGGTGTCTGAAGTTTACTCAAAAACTCTTATAAAAAACAAAAAGGGTGGGTCCGTGGACTCACCATATCTTGAAGAAATAAATTTATCAGGTAAGCATAAATTTTGTTTTCTTCCTAAGATATGGTGAGTCCACGGGTTCATCTTAATTACTGTTGGAAACCAATACCCAAGCTAGAGGACACAGATGAATAGGGAGGGACAAAACAAGCATAACTAAAAAAAAAAAGTAAGCAAAGAAGACCCAGTTGCAGCCTTGCAAACTTGTGCCATGGATGCTTTATTTTTAAAAGCCCAAGAAAAGGAACAGTTCAGGAGGAATGAACCTTAATTCCCTTAGGAGGTTGCTTACCAGCAGTTTCATATGTAAGATGAATAATACTTCGCAACCAAAAAGAAAAATAGAAGCAGAAGCTTTCTGCCCTTTATGGTTCCCAGAGAAACAGCTAAAAGGAGCAGAGGATTGGCGAAAATCCTTAGTCGCCTCCAGATAGCATTTAAGAACAAGCACAACATCCAAATTGTGCAACAGACGTTCTTTGTAAAAAGAAGGCTTAGGGCATAGAGATGGAACAACAATCTCCTGAGTAATATTCTTATTAGCGACAACCTCAGGAAGTACAAAGAACCGCTTTATCAGCATGATAAATAACATAAGGTGAATCATACTGCAAGACTGAGAATTCAGAGACTCTTCGATCAGAAGAGATAGTCAAAAGAAACAAGATTAAGGCTCCAAGGAGCAAACGACTGAAATACAGGCCTGATCTTGACCAAAGCCTGACAAAAAAAATGGATGTCTGGCACGTCCACCAAACGTTTATGTAACAAAACAGAAAAGTCAGAAATTTGACCTTTCAGGCTACCAACTGATAAACCTCTCTCCAGACCTTCCTGGAGAAAAGACAAAATCCTAAGGACCTGAACTCAACTCCATGAGTAACCCTTTGATTCACACCATGAAAGATATTAACGCCATATCTTATAGAAAAACTTCCAAGTAACAGACTTGCGAGCCTAAATCAAAGTTTCAATGACCAACTCAGAAAAACCACGCTTAAATAGAATTAAGCGTTCAAACTCCAAGCAGTCAGCTTCAGAAAAATGAGATTTGGATGAAGGAAGATACCCTGAATCAGAAGGTCCTTCCTTAGAGGAAGTTTCCCCGGTGGGGGAGATGACATCTTCCACTAGAGCTGCATATCATATCCTGCGAGGTCACGCAGGAGCTATTAGAATCACAGACACTATCTCCTGCTAGAAACGAGCAAAGCCTCGTGGAAGAAGAGCAAACGGTGGAAACAGGTATGCAAGCCTGAAAACCTAAGGAACCGCTATAACATCTATCAGAGCGGCCTTCGAGTCACTTGACCTCGAACCGTACCATAGGAAGCTTGGTGTTCTGCCGAAACGCCATCAAATCTAACTCCAGCCCCCTGGAGAATACCACAAGATGGAGAACTCACTCCTCAGATGAAAAATCTGTCTACTCAGGAAGTCCTCATCCCAGATATCCACTCTTAAAATGTGGATGTAAATGGACAGTAATTCTGAGCCACCGCCCACAGACCAAATCGAGTCACCTCTGACATGGCTAAGGAACCCAGAGTTCCTACCGAGCCAGTGAGTAGACGTTGAACCGAATGGAACCTGATAAACCGGCTATGGACAACTGAGTACAAGCCCTTAAAGCATGAAAAATCGCTCTTCTCTCCAAGATATCAAAGGAGAGAATTGACTCCCCTTGAGTCCAAAGTCCAAGTGCCTTAAACCAGTTCCAGACTGCTCCCCAGCCCAACAGGCTGGTGTCCGAGTAAACAATCACACAGGAATGTCTCCAGGAACATGCACCCTAAAACAGATACTCCTGACATCACCTAAGGGTGAACCAGATCTATCCTCAGAGATATCCGGATGGTCACCGCTCCATTGACTGAGCATGCTAAACTGCAGCGCTATCAAATGGACTCGAGAAAAAAAAAAAGATGACATCCCTCAATCAAAAACCTCCAAAACTTAAGCCACTGGAAAGAGAAAGGAAAACAGCTACAGCTGAATTCAAACTCCCAACCCTCTGGTTACAAAAAAATCTAAGCCCTCTATCGGAGCACAAGAGCCAGATGTGGGCTAAACAGTAGACTGAAAAAGGAGGTAAGAGAGAAAATAGCTCGATTATCTGACCTCTGAAAGAAATACTCATAGATAGAGAATCCATTTAAAATTTCTTGAAAAGAAACCCCTTTAAAAGGGTAACCAGGGAACTCTTCCCCAGCTTCACATCCCATGAAAGGAAGTGTAAACAAGCACAAGATCCCTTGAAAAAATAAATTTATGCTTACCTGATAAATTTATTTCTTTTTCGATACGATGAGTCCACGGATTTCATCCTTACTTGTGGGATTACGCCTCCTGGTCAGCAGCTCCACAGCAGCGCTGTATAAATAGCTCCTCCCTTCCCTCCCAACCCAGTCATTCGACCAAAGTTAGGAAGAGAAAGGAAAAGCCAAGGAGCAGAGGTGTCTGAAGTTTAACAAAAAAATAATAACCTGTCTCATAGAACAGGGCGGGCCGTGGACTCATTGTATCGAAAAAGAAATAAATTTATCAGGTAAGCATAAATTTCCTTTTCTTTTTCAAGATACGATGAGTCCACAGATTTCATCCTTACTTGTGGGATACAATACCAAAGCTATAGTACATGTATGAAACGGGAGGGACAAGACAGGGACCTAAACGGAAGGCACCACTGCTTAAAGAACTTGTCTCCCAAAAAAAGCCTCATTTGAGGCAAAAGTATCAAAATTTGTAAAATTTGGAAAAAGTGTGAAGAGAAGACCAAGGTGCAGCCTTGCAAAATTGTTCTACAGAAACTTCATTTTTGAAGGCCCATGAGAAAGCAACCGCCCTAGTGGAATGAGCCGTAACTCTTTCAGGAGGCTGCTGTCCAGCAGTCACATATGTAAAGCGGATGATACTCTTCAGCCAAAAAGAAAATTACAAACAGAGAAGAAGACTGACGAAAGTCTTTATTTGCTTGCAAGTAGAACTTCAAAGCATGGACCACATCCAAATTATGTAACAGACGCTCCTTCGTAGAAGGAGGATTAGGACACAAGGAAGGAACAACATTTTCCTGATTAATATTTTTATTTGAAACAACCTTAGGAAGAAAACCAGGTTTGGTACGTAACACCACCTTATCCGAATGAAAGATAAGATAAGGAGAATCACATTGTAATACCGAAAGCTCAGATACTCTGCGAGCAGAAGAAATAGCAACCAAAAAACAAAACTTTCCAAGATAATAACTTAATATCTATGGAAGGCATAGGTTCAAACGGAACCCCTTGAAGAACTCTAAGAACTAAATTCAAACTCCAAGGAGGAGCAATTGGTCGAAACATAGGCCTGATTCTAGTCAGAGCCTGACAAAAAGATTGAACATCTGGAACATCAGCCAGACGCTTGTGTAACAAAATAGATAATGCAGAAATCTGTCCCTTTAAGGAACTTGCTGACAACCCTTTCTCCAATCCTTCTTGGAGAAAAGACAAAATCCTGGGAATCCTAAACCTACTCCATGAGTAGTCCTTGGATTCGCACCAACAAAAATATTTACGCCATATCTTATGGTAAATCTTTCTAGTAACAGGCTGAAGTGCCATAATCAAAGTATCTATGACCGAATCAGAAAACCCTTGCTTAGATAAAATTAAGCGTTCAATCTTCAAGCAGTTAGCTGCAGAGAAACTAGATTCGGATGATGGAAGGGTCCCTGAATGAGAAGGTCTTTCCTCAATGGAAGCTTCCACGGTGGCTGAGATGACATGTCCACCAGATCGTCATACCAAGTCCTGCGAGGCCACGCAGGAGCAATGAGGATCACCGAAGCCCTCTCCTGTTTGACTCGAGCAATCACCCGGGGAAGGAGAGCAAATGGAGGGAACACATAAGCTAGGCTGAAAGACCAATGTACTGCCAAGGCATCTATCAGCTTGGCCTGGGGATCCCTGGACCTGGACCCGTATCTCGGAAGCTTGGCATTCTGACGAGACGCCATAAGATCCAACTCCGGCCTGCCCCAACTGAGAATCAGGTTGGCAAATACTTCCGGATGCCCGGATGAAATGTCTGTCTGCTCAGAAATTTCGCTTCCCAGTTTTCCACACCTGGGATGTGGATCGCCGACAGATAACAAGAGTGAGATTCCGCCCACTGAAGTATCTTGGCTACTTCTGTCATCGCCAAGGAACTCCTTGTTCCTTCCTGATGATAGATGTAAACTACAGTCATAATGTTATCCGACTGGAATCTGATGAAATTAACCGAAGCCAACTGAGGCCAATCCTGAAGCGTATTGAATATTGCTCTCAACTTTAGGATATTGATGGGAAGGAGAGACTCAGTTCAAGTCAATACACCCTAGGCCCCAAGGGAGTTCAAGACAGCTCCCCAACCTACCAGGCTGGCATCCGTCGTCACAATCACCCATGAGGGTCTGCGGAAGCATGTCCCCTGGGATAGATGATCCAGCGACAACCACCATAGAAGAGAGCCACTTGTCTTCTGATATAGATTTATTTGAGGAGACAAATTTGTATAATCTCCATTCCACTGTCTGAGCATGTTCAGTTGCAGATGGCCTGAGATGAACCCGAGCAAAACGGAATGATGTTCATTGCCGCTACTATCAATTCGATTGCCTCCATGCACTGAGCCACTGACGGCCGAGGATTAGTCTGAAGGGCTTGGCATGTGTTCAGAATCTTTAATTTTCTGACCTCCGTCAAAAAGAGAGTTTCATGGATAGAGAGTCGATTAGAGTTCCCAAGAAAGGAACCCTGGACTGTGGAACTAGCGAACTCTTTTCCAGAATTACCTTCCACCCATGAATCCTCAGGAAGGATAGAACAATGTCGATATGAGACATTGCCGGCTGATAAGACGACGCTTGGATCAGAATATCGTCCAGATAAGGCGCCACTGCAATGCCCCGCGGTCTTAGAACCGCCAGCAGAGCCCCCGGAACCTTTGTGAAAATTCAGGGAGTCGTGGCCAGACCGAAAGGCAGAGCCACAAACTGAAAATGTTTGTCCAGAAGGCAAACCTCAGGAACTTGTGACGATCTCTGTGGATAGGAACATGAAGATATGCATCCTTTAGACTCTTGAGATATAAGACAGGTCCGAAAGTTCCCTCCTTTTTTAGGGAACCACGAACAGATTTAAATAAAACCCCTGTCCCTATTCCCGAATTGGAACGGGAACAAGTACTCCCATGGAGGAGAGGTCCCTGACACAGCGTAAGAACGCCTCTCTCTTATCTGGTCTACAGACAATCGAGAAAGAAAAAAATCTATGGTAACTAACTTAAAACATGGTGTTACTTTACATGAACATCAGAGAATTGGAGTTAAAAAACAGAATTACAATCTCAAAGTATTTACTGTCCCTTTGAAAGGACCAGTAAATACAGTAGATTTGCATAATCAACAAATTCATGATAAAAAGACAATGCAATAGCACTTAGCCTGAACTTCAAATGAGTAGTAGATTTTTTTTATGACAAATTTCAAAGTTATATCCATTTCCACTCCTCCTGTATCATGCGACGGCCATTAGCCAATCACAAATGCATATACGTACGGTATATTCTGTGAATTTTTGCACATGCTCAGTAATAGATGGTGACTCAAAAAGTGTAAAAATAAAGAGACTGTGCGCATTTTGTTAATGGAAGTTAATCGGAAAGTTGTTTAAAATTGTGTGCTCTGATTCATGAGAGTTTAATTTTGACTTGAGTGTCCCTTTAAGTTGGTGTGGCAGAAAATGCTATCCTGCCTCAACCTTACTTTATTAACCCCTTAACGACCAAGGACATGCCAGGAACATCCTACAAAAAACGGTAGTTAACGACCAAGGACGTGCCTGGCACGTACTCTGGGGTTTCAACTGCTGGAAGCAATCCTGATCGCTTCCAGCCGCTTTCAGGGTATTGAGGCATTGTGCAATACCCTTTTTAAGCACACCGATGCAGAGAGGGCCGATCGTTGGTTGGTGGGAGGATTACGACGGAGGCGGGTGGGCGGCCTATCGCTGAAGCAGTTCCTCTTCCTGAAGTGCGTGGCAGAAGCTGGGAGTGGGCGTGCACGCCCGCTAAATAATGCGCACAAGTATAAAGGAAGGAGGGAGAGGAAAGGAGGAAGATGGAAGGAGGGAGAGGGAGAATAAATGTTGGGAAAGGGATCTAGGAAGGGTATTGAGGGGGGGGGGGCAGCTACACTACAGAAAATTGGCAAAAAAATTAAGCAAGATGTCGGCAAATAGGTAGAAGGGAGGAGGGTTAGAGAGCGGTTTGGGGGGCTCAGGGAGGTTGGGTGGTAAGGGGGGATCCTACACTACAGAAAAACTAAAAAAAACAACAACTTATTTTTATACTGGCAGACTTTCTGCCAGTACTTAAGATAGCTGTGACAATTGTGAGGTGGGGGAGGGAAGAGAAATGTTACACACACACATGTGAAGGGTTATTCAGGGATTCCTGACAGATATCAGTGTTACAATGTAACTCGTTTATTTTGGGAGAAAAAATGCATTGGAAATAGCAAAGTGCTACTTGTATTTATTACCCTATAACTTGCAAAAAAAAGCAAAGAACATGTAAACATTGGCGCCTAGATTTAGAGTTCTGCGTTAGCTGTCAAAAGCAGCGTTAAGGGGTCCTAACGCTGCTTTTTACCGCCCGCTGGTATTTAGAGTCAGGCAGGAAAGGGTCTACCGCTCACTTCCTTACCGCGACTCCAGGCTACCGCAGATCCCCTTACGTCAATTGCGTATCCTATCTTTTCTATGGGATCTGCCTAACTCTGGCATTTGAAGTCTTGGAACAAGTGAGCGGTAGAGCCTCTACCGACAAAAGACTCCTACCGACAAAAAAAGTCAGTAGTTAAGAGCTTTATGGGCTAACGCGGGAATATAAAGCTCTTAACTACTGTGCTACAAAGTACACTAACATCGATAAACTACCTATGTACCCCTAAACCGAGGCCCCCCCACATCGCAAACACTATAATAAAAACTTGTAACCCCTAATCTGCCGACCGGACACCGCCGCCACCTACATTATCCCTATGAACCCCTAATCTGCTGCCCCTAACATCGCTGACACCTATATTATATTTATTAACCCCTAATCTGCCCCCCCAACGTCGCCGCTACCGAACTACACTTATTAACCCCTAATCTGCCGACCGGACCTCGCCGCCACTATAATAAATGTATTAACCCCTAAACCGCCGCACTCCTGCCTCGCAAACACTAGAATAAATTGTATAAACCCCTAATCTGCCCCCCCCAACGTCGCCACTACTTAACTACACTTATTAACCCCTAATCTGCCTACCGGACCTTGCCGCCACTATAATAAATGTATTAACCCCTAAACCACAGCACTCCCGCCTCGCAAACACTAGAATAAATTGTATTAACCCCTAATCTGCCCTCCCTAACATCGCCGCCACCTACCTACAATTATTAACCCCTAATCTAACGCCCGCAACGTTGCCGCTACTATAATAAAATTATTAACCCCTAAACCTAACACCCCCCCTAAATTAAATATAATCTTAAACAAAATAATCTTCCTAAAATTAAATAAATTATTCCTATTTAAAACTAAATACTTACCTATCAAATAAACCCAAATATAGCTACAATATAACTAATAGTTACATTGTAGCTATTTTAGGATTTATATTTATTTTACAGGCAACTTTGTATTTATTTTAACTAGGTACAATAGCTATTAAATAGTTAATAACTATTTAATAGCTACCTAGTTAAAATAAGTACAAAATTACCTGTAAAATAAATCCTAACCTAAGTTACAAATACACCTAACACTACACTATCATTAAATTAATTAAATAAACTACAATTAGCTAAACTAAAATACAATTAAATAAACTAATCTATAATACAAAAAAACCAAACACTAAATTACAAAAAATAAAAAAATTTTTCATGAAGTTTAAACTAATTACACCTAATCTAAGCCCCCTAATAAAATATAAAATCCCCCCAAAATAAAAAAAATTCCCTACCCTATTCTAAATTACAAAAGTAATCAGCTCTTTAACCAGCCCTTAAAAGGGCTTTTTGCGGGGCATTGCCCCAAAGTAATCAGCTCTTTTACCTCAAAATAGAAATACAATACCTCCCAACATTACAACCCACCACCCACATACCCCTACTCTAATCCACCCAAACTCCCCTTAAAAAAACCTATCGCTAACCCCCTGAAGATCATCCTACCTTGAGTCGTCTTCACCCAGCCGAGCCGAATTCTTCATCCAAGGTGCGCAGAGGAGGTCCTTCATCCAGTAGAAGTCTTCATCCAGGCGGCGTCTTCAATCTTCATCCATCCGGAGCGGAGCCATCTTCAAAGGAGCCGACGTGGATCCATCCTCTTCAACCGACGACTTCCCGACGAATGACGGCGTCCCTTCAATTCCAATTGGCTGATAGGATTTCATCAGCCAATCAGAATTAAGGTAGGAAAAATCTGATTGGCTGATGCAAACCTATCAGCCAATCTGAATTGAAGGGAAGCCATCTTGGATGACGTATCTTAAAGGAACCTTCATTCGTCTGGAAGTAGTCGGTTGAAGAAGATGGCTCCGTGTCGGCTCCTTTGAAGATGGCTCCGCTCCGGATGGATGAAGATTGAAGACGTCGCCTGGATGAAGACTTCTACCGGATGGAGGACATCTTCTTGCCCCGGTTGGTTGAAGAATTCGGCTCGGCTGAGTGAAGATGACTCAAGGTAGGATGATCTTCAGGGGGTTAGCGATAGGTTTTCTTTAAGAGGAGTTTGGGTGGGTTAGAGTAGGGGTATGTGGGTGGTGGGTTGTAATGTTGGGGGGTATTGTATTTTTATTTTCAGGTAAAAGAGCTGATTACTTTGGGGCAATGCCCCGCAAAAAGCCCTTTTAAGGGCTGGTAAAAGAGCCGATTACTTTGTAATTTAGAATAGGGTAGGGCATTTTTTTATTTTGGGGGGATTTTTTATTTTATTAGGGGGCTTAGATTAGGTGTAATTAGTTTAAACTTCTTGTAATTTTTTTTTATTTTTTGTAATTTAGTGTTTGTTTTTTTTGTATTATAGAATAGTTTATTTAATTGTATTTTAGTTTAGCTAATTGTAGTTAATTTATTTAATTAATTTAATGATAGTGTAGTGTTAGGTGTATTTGTAACTTAGGTTAGGATTTATTTTACAGGTAATTTTGTACTTATTTTAACTAGGTAGCTATTAAATAGTTATTAACTATTTAATAGCTATTGTACCTAGTTAAAATAAATACAAAGTTGCCTGTAAAATAAATATAAATCCTAAAAATAGCTACAATGTAATTATTAGTTATATTGTAGCTATATTAGGGTTTATTTTATAGGTAAGTATTTAGTTTTAAATAGGAATAATTTATTTAATTATAGGAATATTATTTTGTTTAATTAAAATTATATTTAACTTATGGGGGTGTTAGGGTTAGGGTTGGAGTTAGGTTTAGGGGTTAATAATTTTATTATACTAGTGGCGACGTTGCGGGCGGGAGATTAGGGGTTAATAATTGTAGGTAGGTGGCGAGGATGTTAGGAAGGGCAGATTAGGGGGTAATACTATTTATTATAGTGTTTGCGAGGCTGGAGTGCAGCGGTTTAGGGGTTAATACATTTATTATAGTGGCGGCGAGGTCCGGTCAGCAGATTAGGGGTTAATAAGTGTAGGTACGGTAGCGGCGACGTTGGGGGGGGGGGGCAGATTAGGGGATAATAAATATAATGCAGGTGTCTGCGATGTTAGGGGCAGCAGATTAGGGGTTCATAGGGATAATGTAGGTTGCGGCGGTGTCCGGAGCAGATTAGGGGTTAATAGTATAATGCAGGTTTCAGCGATAGCGGGGGAGGCAGATTAAAGGTTAATAAGTGTAAGATTAGGGGTGTTTAGACTCTGGGTTCATGTTAGGGTGTTAGGTGCAGACTTAGAAAGTGTTTCCTCATAGGAAACAATGGGGCTGCGTTAGGAGCTGAACGCTGCTTTTTTGCAGGTGTTTTTTTTTCAGCCCAAACTGCTCCATTGTTTCCTATGGGGATATCGTGCACGAGCACGTTTTGACAGCTTACCGCTACCGTAAGCAACACTGGTATTGAGGGTTGAAGTGGAGCTAAATTATGCTCAACGCTCCCTTTTCTGAGCCTAACGCAGCCACTAAGACAACTCTAAATACCAGCGTTGTTTAAAGGGTGCACTGGGAAAAAAAGCAGCGTTAGCTACGCGGGTCTTTACCGATAAAACTCTAAATCTAGGCGTGGGTATTTCTAAACTCAGGACAAAATTTAGAAAATATTTAGCATTGGTTTTTTTTGGTGGTTGTAGATCTGTAACAGATTTTGGGGGTCAAAGTTAGAAAAGTGTGTTTTTTTCCATTTTTTCATCATATTTTCTAAAAAGGTTTTATAGTAAATTATAAGATATGATGAAAATAATTGTATCTTCAGAAAGTCAATTTAATGGCGAGAAAAACGGTATATAATATGTGTGGGTACAGTAAATGAGTATAAGGAAAATTACAGCTAAACACAAACACTGCAGAAATGTAAAAATAGCCCTGGTCCTTAACGGTATGAAAATTGAAGAATGCTGTGGTGACAGGGGTTAATGTGCAATTCATTATGTGTATGGTCAAAAACAGTGAAATGTGCTTTGGCCAAATATGGTACTAAAAAAATACCAAATCTTTTGTTCACATAGGTTTGGGGATAGTGCATGGGCAACTCTTTATCTCTAACTCTTTATATCTAATTTTAAATATCCAGTTTCTCCACCAATCCTTAAAGGGATAGAAAAGTTAAAATTAAACTTGCATGATTCAGATACAGCATGTTATATTAAGGCACTTTTAATTTCACTACTATCTTCAAATGTGCTTCATTCTCTTGGTTTCGCTTGCTGAAAAAACAAAATGTATGCTTACCTGATAAATTTCTTTCTTTCCAGGCATGGAGAGTCCAAGATTTATTCCATTTATTAGTGGGATATTCACCTCCTGGCCAGCAGGAGGAGGCAAAGAGCACCCCAGCAAAGCTGTTAAAGGGAAAGTCTAGGCCAAAATAAACTTTCATGATTCAGATAGAGCATGTAATTTTAAACAATTTTCCAATTTATTTTTATCACCAATTTTGCTTTGTTCTCTTGGTATTCTTAGTTGAAAGCTTAACCTAGGAGGTTCATATGCTAATTTCTTAGACCTTGAAGGCCACCTCTTTTCAA